>NC_056732.1:1021380172-1021510172 GCF_019279795.1 Protopterus annectens | reverse complement strand
GATGTAGTGTCAGTGGAAATGGAAGGAATGTGAATGGAAATTTCCAATGCCAAAGGAAGGAGAACACATCCACATCTACCTCTCACTTTCTCTGTTGCCCTAACCAGAGGAGCTAGAGGACCATGTTCTCCTAGGCATTAAATATATTTATCCCTAGAGTGATCCACTTCCAGAAGACACAGACCAGACAGTTTCTGAATCTGCAGCTCCATGACATAAGTGGGATGGCTCAGACAAGTCCATAGCTCAACGAATTCCTTATCCTTATGAATGTGAACAAGGTCCCTTAAATAGTCATTCTGCCTCAACTGTCCTTTGTGCTGGGAGAAGGGTTCCAGCTTTCTTGATTTAACACAAAAAATGAACTCTCCAATTCTTGCCTCTGTCAGTTGCTTATACTATTATCTTGTATCCCCTCATGTCATTATGTATCACAGGATGGACTCGCTGTTTGGAAGAGAAGAGGCCCCTTAAGACGCTATGTCCTCAACTCTATTAAGACAATGAACACTAAGCAAAGTGTCAAATAGTTGATATGGACACCCTCTCAAGGAGGGAGAGCATATGCCCACTGTACTATGTAGGAGCCTAAGTCAGCTTCCCACATTGCAAACCATACAGTTGCCCTCAGGATCTTTGACTGGTTTAACTGCTCCACAGCCCAGATCCGGGTGACTGATACCATGGTAAGTTCCAAGAACATGTGGTGACTCTGCAGATACTTGCACCTCTAAGTCCAACAGTTCAGTGAAGATTGTGGGAGATACTAAACACAAATGATGCCGAAAATACAGTTAAGCAAGGTAACTTACCATTAGAGTGAATGTTTGAATTATCACAGCTGCAGTAGCCTAAGTTACATGGGTTATATCTTGCCAACTTCCAAAGCTTCAAGGCACCTACCATGTACCTAAGGTGTTAGAAAGCTCAAGATGAGGTGACTAAAAAAGACAGTTTTGGGCATCATGCCCTTCAGAGCTTTCATGCCAACTGAAAGAGGAAAGCCAAGCCTTTACAAGACATTACTAAGAAAAGAAAAAGCACATGTACACACCCTGGCATAAAAAATGTACCAAACAAATTAAGTGGGATGGAGTGGTGGTTGCAGCAGTGATCACTCGAACATCTATTGTTACGGTAAGTTTATTTACATAACTATACTATGTTCTTCATATTGATTACTGCTGCAGCAGTGGAAGCTATATTGGTAAATTACCATAACTTAGAACAACTGGGAGATGGAAGGTTCTAGCAGCCCCCTGAAAATTGTCTTAGCAAAGTCTTATACCTGGAAAAGGAATGAAGTTTCTAGTGCTTTTTAAAAGTATGCAGAGAGGACTAATTTGCTTCTTGTAGAATGTTTCTACAATCCAACCTTTTCCAAAAAGCCAGAGATGACGCCAAAGCCCTGGCACAGAGTACCTTGACCCTGTCGGGAAACGTTTTGTTGTGGTGGGAATAGCAAAAGTTAATACCCTGAGCCAACCATCTGGAGAAACAGTCTGCTTTGACACAGGTCTCCCCACCTTCACAAGAAATGACAAACTGATTTTAAGTTCTGAAAAATTTTGTTCTGTCAAGATGGCACCAGAGCTGTATGTGGACAACCAATGTATGAAATATCCTCTCCCTCACATTTTCAGGTTCTGAAAAGAAAACAAGGAGATACTTTGATTTAAAGTACATTCAAATAACCACTTCAGGCAGAAAAGGAGGATTAGTTCTTCAAAGAAACCCTGTCCCCATGAAAAATGAGAAGGCTCACCCCTACCATAAGAGCTTACAAATCAAATCATCTTCATGAAGAGGTCAGGGCAATCAGCAAAACTGTCTTCCATGTTATGAACCTCAGGTTACCTAGATGAGCTGGTTAAAATGGAGCAAGCATTAACTTCTCAACACAAAATTACGATCCCAAGGAGTCGTCATCTGTTTTCCAGACAGCTTCTTATGTAGCACCAATTTCAAATGGATGGAAAAAATAAATGAAGGAGCTGTAGTAGCAGCACCAGGAGCAATCAGTGGAAAGACAAAGAAAAGGTATGCAGAGACAGTAGCAGCTACACAAGGAGGAGTAACAAAAAATAGGGAGAGCACAGTGTATAAAGAAAATTTGTGGTAAGAATACAAAGCAAAAAAGATTGGGAATTGAACAGATACAAGCTATGGGACAATGTAATTTTACCTTTGGATGTAAATGCCCAAGAGGTAACAGCATTTATTTTGATTAACAAAGACACATTTTGTGATATTTTCTTTGACACTGTATAAGGTATGGAGAGAAGTTGTGTGAATATGAAAAAGGAGAAATAATCCTTGGAATGACTATATAATAAAAATATCTTGCCTGGAAAATAAAAAGAAAGTTCACATACAGTTTTGAACTGAAGTAGAGACAGACTTTAAAAGAACACTTGAATACATGTAAAGAAATAGACATTTCAAGGGTTTATAGAGTGGGGCATGGGATTGTAATGTCACTCTGAAAATTGAAATGGAAAAAAGTTATACATATTACGAGCATTATTGTTGACAGTGACAGGGGCGTTGTAAAATACTAGGGACAACTTTAGAACTTTAGCAATTTTAGAATGGTGTAAAAATGTGATGTTGATATGATTACTCTGCAGAAGTAAAAATTCTGACATAAGAAAGACTACAGATACAAAAAATATGTGATGGAGGAATAATACAGAACATAGGGAAAGAACAGTGTTAAGGAATAACGGTTTCATGTAGGCAAAGAGTGAAAAGTTTGGATGTTACATTAGTCAAATATGAAGATTGACAAGTATATACACAAGATGGCAAGAAAAAGTGTACAGAATTATTGGTGTCTATTATCACTCCATCAAACAGTCTATTTATCGCATACCTAGTCATCAAATTCACTTTAGCAAAAGTCTGCTTCAACCAATGACTGTTTTAGCAAATTTTCTCACAGGGAAAGAAATTAGTGTGCCAGCTAGCAACTGTACCAAACACGACAAAATGTTAAAACTCAGCAAAGTGGGTGGCTTCACCCCCCCCACACCCCCTCTAACTATATAAACCAACACCGAGATAATACTACAATAGGAAAAAGGGCAAATTCCCAATAATGGCCAACTACTTCCTTTCCCCGAGAGAAAATTTGCTGAAACGATCGCTCGTTGAATTCAGCTTTTGCTGAAGTATGTTTGATAAACAGAGATTCGATAGACTGACAAAGTGATATAAACCCAAATTATTGCCATATATGCATATGTGGTTAGTAAAGAAAGGGATAATTTATTTCAGAAAATACTGGATTATGTACTTATAAACATGGATATAATAATTACAGGAGATTTCAAGTGTGACTTAAGGGGAAATAAAAAGAAGAGAGGAAAAGATGTTTAAAAAAAAGATGAGTAATAAAATGTGCAAATTTGGTTATATGGAATAATACAACATGGACTTACATGAGAGGTACTTTAAAATCTGAAACAGATTATTTTTTGGTATCAGAAGGAATATGTATACTGGAAGAAGAAACTACTGCAACACATTTCTCGAATTATATGGCAATATGGTTTGGAAATATATAATATCAGAAGGAATATGTATAATGGAAGAGAACACTATTGCAACACGTTTCTCAGATCACATGGTTAGAAATTTAATAAACGTATATAAACAAAAGAAAATGTATAAAAAGAATAAATGAAAAGGAATGGAATGAAAAAGGAAAGAAATAGATTAATCAGTTATGAAAGGATCATATCACTCTGAAAGGATTTTATTTTAATGCACTGGAAAGGTGGATTACTTTTAAAAATATGAAGATAGAGATCTACTTTGGCAGAATAAAGAAAGAAAAAAGAAAATAAGCAAATATGTTGAAATACATAGAAAATAGTAATGCATACTGATAATGAAAATAAATTTATAAGGAAAATTATGAGCAAATTAAGAGAATTATTGTACAAAGACAGTTTTTACAAGGAAGAAAATACATTAATTCACCGCATTTCAGCAAGGCAGTGAAGGAGGACAGTTGCATAATGATAGAAATGAAGGATAAGGTGAAGTCGGCCACAAATGTTGTAAACCATTGTAAGGTGTGTGGAAGAAATGTTTAGTTATGGAAAATAAAATTTTTTGAATAAGTTAATAAAGAATTAAAAAAAGACATCACACTGCATGAATTAGAGAAAGCATTTAAACACTTAAAAGGTAGAATCATCTGTTCCAGATGGTACTGAGTTTGAAATGTACAAAAAATCTAAGTCAGCAGAAAAAAAATATTTAATACGGGTATTTAATGAATGGTTAAATGATGGATTAAAATATAAGGAACTGTGTAATGGAGTCTTAAAATTCATATGGGAAATGAGAAAAAGAAGATATAAAAATGGAGACCAATAGTTCTAAATATTACAGACTAAGATATTTATGAAACTAAAAAGAGATTTGAGAATAAGATGCAATATATAATGGAGGAAAGTATACACAGTATAAAAGGAAAAGAGTGTCAAGCATTAAGTTACATAAATTACAGATGATACAAATAGAATGGAAGATATAAAACATATGGTAGGTGATAAAACATTTGATTCAATACAGCATGACATTGTGGAAAATAATGGATATGCACAATGTTAATGAATCAAGCAAGTGTATAGAACAGCTTATAAGGATAATAAAGTAAGAGTCCTAGTCAGTGGATGATTAAGAAATAGATATGAACAGTAGTATAAGACAAGGCTGTCTTATGAGTAGTATTTTATTTGTTTTAGTCATGAATACAATAGTGAGAGATGTAAATCAGAACATATAGAATGCAAATTACACAATTAAAACAGAAGTTGAATGATGTCATATGCAGGTAATATAACAACTAAAAATGGAGAATGGATGAGAAGTTTTTATTTAGTTGAAAGAATAAAGGAGAGAGGTATGATGCTTAATAAAGGAGGGAGGTATGATGCTTAATAAAGAAAAGAGTAAAGGAATGGCTGACAAAAATAGCAGGTGTACAAATTTCTATTAAAGAAATATCTGCTCTAGGGATACATTTTGATAAAGAAGAAATGAAGGGATGGAATATAATGGAAATAAAATATATTTGTATATTATGGAAAAAGTACAGATTTTACAATACAGAAATAGAAGTACAGATATGAAGTGCATTTAATTAGTTCAGTGTTAATAGGAAACATAGCATATTTATCCCATACTGAAATGATTCTTAGAGTATATGAAAAACCTTTACTAGAAATACTCTTCTCCTTTTCAAGGGGACAGAGATTGAATCCTGTTAAAAGGGATGCATTATATACGAATAAAGGAGGAGGAGGATTAGGTATGATAAATCCAATAGTTTATGCTGCTTCATTAAATTTGTATAAGGTTTAGAAATGGTTAAATAAAAAAATGAGAAACTGGTGACAAATGTATTTTAGTACAAATATAACGAATTATGGCAAAATATAACAAAAAAAAAGTTATGTCTTACCATAACGTTCCATCTGTGTTGCTCATCTTCATTCGCTCATCTTCATTCATTCATTACCGATGGGTGTATGTTCCATCCTTGAACCGAGCTGGCCTTGTACCAAGCTCACGCCAGCCAAAAACTCTCGAGCTAAGCTTTGCCCATAGTACCCTTCTCCCAGTTACCTCAGATCGAGTTTGACCATAGCAAGAAAAACAGAGGCTGTATCTGCTCAAGTTCCCTAGAATGACATTGGACCCAGACAATCCCCCAGGAGTCTCGAGGAGGAGGAAGGAGGGAGGGACGTAATGAATGAATGAAGATTAACATCACAGATGGAATGTTATGGTAAGACAATTTCTTTATCTGATGTTGTTAATCTTTATTCATTCCTTACTGATGGGACAGAGCCCATAGCTACCTTATATGTCCTGGATGGTCCCTATGGAAGAATATTCCTGAGCACCATTGAACCAAAGGAGGTTCTTCCCCTGGAGACCAGATACAATTTGTAGTGACAGATAAAGTGTAGCCCATGTTGCAGCTGCACAGATTCGTCCATGGATGCCTTTGAATGAAAGGCTACTGAAGTTGCTACAGACGTGGTGGAATGTGCCTTGATTTTGCCTGGTATAGGGGTTTTTGAACATTGGTACACCAGGAGTATACAATCTCTTAGCCATTTGGACAGGGTTACTTTAGAGACAGCTTTCCCCATTTTCGGGCCTGAAAAGGATACAAACAATTGGTCTGATTTGTGGATTTCCTTAGTTCTGTCCAGATAAAATCTCAGTTGTCTATGCACATCTAAAAGATGGAGGCAATATTCTCCTTTGTTTGAGAAGTTAGGAAAGAAAACTGGTAGGTCAATAGTCTTGTTTACTGTGAAATCTGAAACAACTTTGGGTAGGGAAAGAAGGATTTGTCCGAAGTGATACTCTGTCCTAATGAAAGATTATATAAGGATGTTTAGTACAAAGGGCATGAAGCTCAGAAATACATCTAGCTGAGGTAATGGCCACTAGAAATAGGGACTTCCAGGATAAGAATCTGACATTGCAGGGTGCACCAGGTTCAAAGGAAGGTTGTGTTAAAGCTTGAAGAACTAAAGTGAGACTCCATGGTTCGGTGGGTTCCTTAATGGGTGGTTTAATTTTAGAAATGTTTTAATATCCCATCCTCTGCGTCTGAATCAGAATGAGGAGGAAAATCCTGAATGTCTTCAGCCGAAGACTGAGTAATCTGAAGCCTGTTCCAAACTTTCCATTTCTGGCTCCACCCTAGGCCTCTTATCAGGAGGGGGCATAGAACCCCTGATTAAAGTAATTAAATCTTCTGCCATTTTAAGCATGTGTTTTTTAGGCACAGAACCTGCAGAACTAGGACTGACACCTGCGGCAGGCAAACCAGGCCTGCCTTTGGAAGGTACCTTAGAGACAGAAGGAAAAGGCCTAGCCACCTTAGGCAAAGAAGGGAGAACAACAACCTGAGAGGCCCCCTCAGCCTGACCTGACTCCTGAGAGGCCACATCTTGCAAAACCAACGTCTCCCCCTGAGACTCAGTTGAAACCTCGGCCGGTTCAACCGAATCCACCGTAGTGTCTAAAGAACCGGCGTCCAGAACGGATGAGTCATCCTGCTTGGACTTTAAAGATTTATCTTTGTGCTTCTTCTTGGTAGCGGGCGTCGGAGGATCCGACGGCATATTGTAATTACACCGCTTACCGAAGACAAGCCTAGCACAATCTAACCTACGTTTAATGGTGTGCTTATTAAATCTAGCACAAAAGCGACACCCTACCACGTCGTGCTCAGGTCCCAAACAAGGAATACAAAGAGAGTGGTAATCCCTATGCGGTATCGGTTTCCCACAAGAAATACAATTATTCACTTTTTCTGACATTCGGAAATAACTGAGGCAAGAAAAAACAAAAATATTCCCCAACGGGGTACTTAGCCCAACTTGGTTTCGGTCTGAAACTCAGAATACGAAAATTTCAGAACGCCGAACGGCACTTGCAAACGCTGCTTCTGCTTCGGACCATGCGGCAAAAAAGACTGAGGAAATGACGTTGGTCATGCGCTTTAATACCTTGACGCTCTGACGTCAGATCTGAGCGCCCATGACCGACGTCAGCCTAATACTTTGGTATTCGGGCCGACCGAGGACAGCGGACTACCCATAAGTTATGACTGCAGCAATGTGAGATGAAGAACATCACAACAGCCCCCACTTACTGCAGGCAGAGAGAGAGAGACCACAGTATTCTATGAAACAATTAAATAGAAAAATAAATAACTACAGAGAGAGACAGACCACAATTTTCAATGAAACAAATAGACAGAAAAATAAAATGCAGTACAATCTAACACTGCAAGTTTGTACTTAACTCAGCTAGTAATGCAGTTGATTGTAGGTATGTAGCAGAAGCCAAACAACTCAGATATTGAGCAGTAATCAGTTATTAACCCATCTTTTTTCAAAATTACTCTCTATATATGGGAAGTCCAGAACATTTAAACAGGAAAATGGCAATTGAGCTTCTTGAAGACCAGTAGGGTGTAAGCTTGACAGCTAAGCACCTATGAATCTAAGAAACATGAAATGGAAAAGGCAAAGTATCAATTTGCACCACTTTCATTTGTAGACAAATGGTTCTATAAAGTAAATTAGTCACATGATACAGTTCTACAGCTAACAGATAAAAAGTTATACAACTTCCAGGTCTGAATAAGTAAGAAAAAAGATAAAGGAAAGGGAAGAAAATTAAAACAAAAATGCATTTTTGTTACATACCATGTGGTGTCTTGTAACACTGCTGTTTACTCTCAGATTCATATGTTCTATGCAGTTGACTTCCATGCCCAATAATACAGTTAGTCATCTTGGCATTCATAATGTATACATACATTGGGGGAATTGAAGACTGCATTGCTGTTGGAAAGAAGGAAATGCATACAGTTAAAAAGATTTTTTTGTTTCCTACATTTTAACAACTGAGGAACAGAAGTCAACATTTATTCTTGCCAGGCGGAGGAAAGCAACCCAACAGTAGTAATATGTCTGTGATTAGGATTACAAAGAAAGCACTGCTGCTATTCATTTCCCTTCATTATTTTTGCAGAAGCTGCATACTTTACGACCCTTGTCACAGTAAGAAGTGGGCATGTGGTCTCATCAGAATGACTGTTTGCCATGAAATTAATGCATGTACAGTAAACAACCTGATAGATCAGAAAACTCCTGCTCAGTAAAAATGGAACTAACCAATTATTTTATGCCAATAACACTATTTAAATCTAAGATAATAAATGTTTCTTCAGACTCATCTCATTTTCTGTGTACAGAATACACACTATGTAACTCATCTTACGATTGTTGATAAAATTAATCTCTTCAAATAGAGCTGAAAACATCCACCTCATTACAAAATGGGCATTCCATACAATTAGTAACCTCCCTGCAGATGTGAAGGAAAGTGTTGCAGATATCGCCTCTTCAGTGGATGCGATTACTATTCACATCATATAAGACTGCTATTGCCCTCTGAGGCTCCTACTTGAACAATGCATAAGGTAGTCCATAGCATAATTGACTACGATTAGATACAGAGTTTCTACACAGAACCCTTGGTTACTTTTCCAAAGACAGTTATACATATGTAACAACATGAGGAGTGGGTCTGGTTAAATGATGCATCAAGGCACATACATGGGAAGGGAAGATCTAAATAGGAGGCTTATTTATTGTTTCAACCATTGGCAGTTACAAAACACTATACAAAACAGACAAACCAAAAATTTCATAAAACCATCAGTTATCGTAACTTATTACACAAACCCTTAACAGTTACTTCTTGTTGATGTATTATGGATGGTTTATGGGAAGCCAGAAGTATCTTTTGCACTGGAGAGGGCGAGTTATTCTGCCTGGCAATTACTGGAATTAGAGAAACCAAGCCATCAGCTTGAGATTTTGAAGACTGGGATGCACCAAACCCCGAGGGTGAGACAGTAGGTCCAGAGCTGGGTCCGGAGTTCACGGGAGGTGAACCAGATGAGGCCAAAGAAAGGAACCAGACTTGACGGGGCTAGTAAGGTGCAATGACAATCACTTTGCTTCTCAACTGCTGGGCTTTCCTCAGAAACTGGGGGGGGGGGGGAGATCAGTGGAATTGGGGGAAAGGCATACAGGAGTCCTGGGGCCAATCGAGAAGAAGTGCGTCTCTTGGTGACTCCCCGCGACGGGGGATTACGGCAAAGTAGCTTCTGCATTTGTGGTTTATGAGAGAAGCGAACAGGTCACAGCAAGTCTGACACCATCGATGAAAGATCTCAGTCTCTATGTTGGGATTGAGAGATCCCTCATGAGGAAGGAAGCTAAATCTGCTCAGTTCATCCACAATCATGCCCGAGTTCCACGGGATATGCGTTGCTATCAGAAAGTGGTTGGAAGCGATTGCCCATTGCCAAATCCTTAGAGCTTCCTGACTGAGGGTAGGATCTGGTTCCCCCGTTTGTTGATATACCAGACTACAGACATCTGGCCTGATTGGATTACAATTGTCCCCGACGGAAGGACAGCCTGGAATGCTTGCAACGCTAAACGCACTGCCCTCAATTCTAGGAGGTTGATGTGCAAACTGGCCTCTTGCAGGGACCATGTGCCTTAAACAGTCTTTCCTAGAAAATTTGGGAGGATGGCATAATGGTTAAGGTGTTTACCTTACAGACACAAGGTGCAGGGTTTGATTCTCACATGGGGTAATTGGCTAGGCTTGAAATGGCCCACAAGGGTAATTAGCCTAGTACTAATCTATGAACCTATGCACCACCCACCCTATCTGGGAAGCATCCATGGTCACTATAGCCTTGGGCTGCCAGGGGGTAAAAGAAGGGACAACCCCATAGAATCTCTTCTGGCTTTATCCACCAAGATAAATCCTTTTTGCAGCGATTTATCAAGATTGGATGGGACATGCGGTGTGTCAGAAGTGGCCATTGTGATGCCAAGAATCATTGAAGCAGCCTCATGTGATACCTCACACTAGGGGGACTAATATTATTGCTGCTGCCATGGTCCCCAGAGCTTGTAGTACCAAACGAGAAGGAACTTTGTTTTGGGAAATGATTACTTGAAGTTGCGGTCTTAGTTTCAACAGTTTGTGGAGAGGAACGAAGGCTACGGCTATGGTGTAAAGCAGTAGATGCCTGGAGGAAATGGTGAGGAGCCAGTCTACACATGGAAACACCCAGAATCCCTGTAGTCTCAAATGAGCTGCTAAGACTGCCATGCATTTGGTGAACACCATGGGGGCTGTGGTGAGACCAAAGGGCAGCACTCGAAATTGGTAAGGACTGACTCCTAGCCGAAAGTGGAAATATCTTCTCGGTCATTTGTCCATTTTTGTGTGGTAATATGCATCCTGAAGATCTACAGAGCACATCCAAAGGGAAGGACTGACTGAACCATGACCATCCGGAATTTTGCCTGTTGTACAAATTTATTCAATAGGCTGAGATCCAAGATTGGTCTCCAGTCCCCTGTCTTTTTTGGCACTAAAAAGAATCTTGAGTAGAATCCGGATCCTATTTGGTCTGGTGGGACTACTTGGATGACTCTTTCTGAAGCAGCTTTTGAATCGCTACTGCTGCTAGATCCCACTGACTGGGTGGAACATCAGGGATTCGCTTTTGGGAAAAGACTGAAGGGAATGTGGTAACTTCTGGTAATTATTTTCTGCAACCACGTGTCCGAGGTTATTGTAAGCTAGGCTGAATGGAACAGAGAGAATCTTCCCCAGACTGCTTCCAGAGGTAAGCAATCGGGCCTTCATTCAGGAGCACTGATAGGGTTTGCCCAAGAAAGGAATCTCTGCAGCCTTCGTTACACGGACCCCTCTGCCACAGGAGAGGCGTTTTCCAGAAGAATTCCCCCTTCTGCCCCCGGGAGGAATACTCGCCACATGTGTCCCGAAAAGGCCCTTGGGTCTTCTTGAAACACATTTTTCCACTCCTCTGATTCTTGCAGTACGGTTGTTGTGGAGAACAAAAATGAACGCCCACAATAGAAAGGGTGTCTTTTTCACACCAGGCTAGTCTTTCTCTGGACTTTTGGGCCAAATAAGGAAGCACCATCAACAGGAGCGTTAACAAAGGAAGACTTAAAGGGTTCTGTGAAATCACACAAGTGCATCCAGGTGTGAGGCCTAGTGGCAACTCCTGTACCTGCTGCTCTAGACGTCCATTCGGCTGTATGAGCAATAAACCACATGGATGAATTTGAGAACTCCAGGGTGGCAAGCTGAGAGGCAACCTTATCTTGAACCCTGTCAGACACTGTTCCTGCAAGGGTGTCTGAAAGCTCAGTTATCAGATCCCTTTGGAGTCTAGTAAAGTGTGCCAAGAAGGTAAAGGACCGAATAGCGAAGGACGTTGAAGCAAAGACCTGCTTCCCTTATCTGTCTATCATCCGGGATTCTCTGTTAGGATGGACAGCTGAACTCTCCTCAGCAAGTTCCTTTTTGGTGGTCGCTGCCACCACCATGGCATCCACTGCTAGACCCTTAGACCATGGGGCTGATCTTCTGGTGCTGTAAGAAGATTATCAGGTCTCCAAGGAATAGGCTCTATGGAGTCAGGAGCCTTCCAAGCTCGCTGAACGATCAATTTAACTAGGTCGTCAGCGGGCAGCATCACCCAAGAAGTAGAAAGGCAGGCACGAAAAGCTTGCATGAACACAAAATTCCTCAGAGGATGGATTTGAGGGCTTCCAATCACCCCTCTTCCAAAAGAGACATCTTCCGGGGGTGACCGTGGGGACCCATCCCCTTCATTTTAATCCATGTCATCAGTGACAGATTCTTCTGGCGAATCCAGGTACTTCCTCTTGCAGATGATCTTATGGGGTGGCTCCTCAGGGGGAGGTTCTGAGGAGGACTCCTAAGAGGAGTGACCCTGAACCGGGGTGTCTTGCAACTCTTGTGCCTGCTGTCCTGACCTAGTAGATTGTCACAGCTGCGAACCAGAGAGAAAAAATATGACATCCCGAGGATGGAACCAGTTGGGAGCCTGCTGAGGCCAAAGCTCTCCCCATAATCTGGAAGGCAGGCCCACCCAAAGAGGGATGGGAGCCCGGAGCCAAGAAAGACTACCTCGGAACCGGGGTCATACCCCGCTCCAATGAGCTGTCACCCAGAGTAGAGGCAGAGAGAGGGCTCGAAACTGCCATGGCCCCAAGAGCTGTAGACAACACCATGGAAACAAATTGAACCAGTCCAAGGATCTCAGAACCAACAGCCAAACCATGGTCCAAGGTGGGCGAAGGAGCCAAAGACCACAGAGTCAACTTTGGCACAGAGGTGTGATCCACCGTCGGCACCGAGGTAGCTGACACTAGGAGTGGGGAGCTCCAAGCCCTGAAAGGAGGTTGAAGGAGGATAAACTAGTGGAGTCCTTGGAGGATAAGCCTCGGCTCCAGGTGGCAGAGAGGTTTGTGATGGTGCAGGGAGGTGAGGCCTCTGGCTGCCAAAAGCTGATCCACTAATCTGACTATGTCTTTAGATCTGGTTTAGGAAATTTTTAAGTCTGTGCCTTAGATAGGGCTTCAATAAAAGGACATTTCAATAAGCCTTTTAAGATGAACTTATTGTGCCCCTCTGTTGAAGTACGGGCGCTAAAGCCCTGACAAATAGTACAACTCATGTCCAAGTGAGAGACACCCAAGCAGTACATGCAAGAAAGATGCCCATCAGAACTGGGCATCTTTCTGCCGCAGTCCTGACACTGCTTGAATTCGGATGTCCCCTTTTGTTTCTCCGTCATAACCAAAATACAGCTGGGTCACAGATACACACACACACACGAAAGAGGAAGGAAAGAAAGGATTTTTTTTTCTTAGATATACCAGCAATGGTATAGAGAAAATACCCAAATGGGTAATGGGAGAAAGGGGGAAAGAGGATACCAACAACGGTATGTGAGAATACCAACAGTAATAAAGAAAGGGAGGATGCTTGTTATCAACGATGGTAATAAGAGTTACCGAAAGATAAAAAGGAGTGGGTAGAAATAGTTGGAAAACAGTTACTCACTCAAAAACAAGGCTGTGAAACTATCCAATATGAGTTTTAGCCAAATATTTTTAGAAACGACAATGAAAAAATAGAAATCTTAAAGCACTTCGCTGAGAGCATCGGCTGACGTGTCCAGTTTTCTACACAGCAAACAAGATCTGAGGTAATGGGAAGAGACATTGTGGGTAGAGCCTTAGCTGGCATGACCTTTATATAACGTCTGAGTCGGTTGAATGAAGACTGACATCAGATCAACAGTAACTTCTTGTTGATGTACTGTCACCTGCTTTCCTTTTTTTCCCCCTGTAATTTCTACTAGTCCAATTTGCCATTTCTTGGATGGTACTATAACACAATACTGCAAAAAAAAAAAAAAAAAAAAAAATCACACACATCTTCCATTTCACTACCTCAGTTTTTCTGAGTCTACCATTTTTGTTAAGGCTTCATCTTAGATTTCTCTATAAATTTCACAAAAAAACAAGAGAACATGCATCAGATTTTCTTTTATTAAAATACCAGATCTGCAAGGCTGAATTTCCTCCGTTATGTCTTTTATTTAAAATTTTACTTTTAAATAATTCAAATGTATACTTTAAATCTTTCCCATGTTTCCATTCTCAATTACATGCAGATATTTCACACTGTCTTCTGAGATTAACTTTCTTTGCAAAGAAGTTAGAATATCCGCTCTGATTTTTTTCTCCTAATCTCCATTAATTTCTGACTTTCTTAAATAAGAAATACAAGACTTATGCCTATGACTATCTTCATTTTTCTTAATAGGTCTGTTAATCTATATTTTATTAATTTTAGCGGCTTATTGTCCGAGTTATACCCAATATCTATATCCCATTTCTCTTTTCCTATCCAAGCTTGTTTCACCAGTTCTTGAATTGGGGATTCTCATGATCCTTATCAGTCAGTCAATACTGACGTTTCTGCAATTGCTTCCTCTGCCCATATTCCAAATTCTTCCCAAACAGAAGTCTGGGAATGATGGCGACAGATTAAAACCATGTCCAAACAACTTGCAGATTTTTACCATTAAGTTACTTCTTATCTGTGGCCGTCATATTTCTACAGCATATGATTTGAAATTAATTTTACATTTTATTAAAGGCATCAAAAGTTTAATTCTTTTTCCTTCTAATTTGATTTCTCATTCACTTTTATGATGTAAGAAAACAATATGCAAATTCAATTGAATAGTCTCAGAAAAGATATTCCTAGATGGTTTACATTATTTATACTCTCTCCATCTCTTCTACTTTCATATAAGGATCTTTATTTTTTTATTGCTAAAAAATCTTGCATTTACTTTTCATTAACTGTTAAATATAATGCCTTTAAGCTGTTGCTCTGACTCTTCAGTTTTCTCCTTGTAAGGGCTAATAAAATATCACCTGTGTGACAAATTATAGGACATGTAATTACATTAATGTCTGACTTTTCATTAAAACAAATTCCAGGCCAGCATCAATACAGATTAATAAAAGCCTTGGTACCAATGAACATCATTGCCATACTTTGTTTTTTGTCTCTAATCAATGACAATATTGTCCTGTTTTACCTATTCTGACTCTAGCAAAATTCCTATCATATTTACATCATATGACCATTTCAGAATGTCAAACCACACAAGATTAAGACCAAATGGTCAAAGTTTTGAATCATCAAAAACAGGTCGAAAAAAGGAAGTTATGTCTTACCATAACGTTCCATCTGTGTTGTTCTTCATCTTTCATTCATCACTGATGAGTTTGGTTCTGAGCCCTTGGAACCAAGTTAGCCTTTTTACCAAGCTCCCTCCAGCCAAAAAACTCTAGAGCTAAGGCTCTACCAAGAATGCCCTTCTCCCTGTTACTGCAGATCAAGTTTGCTAGAGAAAGAGAAGTAAAGCCGAGGCCACTTCTGCACAAATACTCTAGGGGCACCACTTAGAACCAAAGCATCCCCCAGGAGGCTTTGGAGGGGGAAGGAGGGTGGGAAGCAATGAATGAAAGATGAACAACACAGATGGAATGTTATGGTAAGACATAACTACTTTATCTGATGTTGTTAATCTTCTTTCCATTAATCACTGATGGGACAGAATCCCAAGCTACCCTGAGGTCCATGGGCGGCCCTTATGGAAGAACATTCCCGAGTACCACTGAGCCGAAGGCAGCTCTCCCTCTGGAGACCCAGTCCAATTTGTAATACGTGATAAAGGTATGAGGCTCATCCCAAGTAGCTGCTGTGCAGATGTCATCCATGCAAGCCCTGGAATGGAAAGCTGCAGATGTTGCCATAGATCTAGTGGAGTGTGCTTTAACTTTTGGCATAGGTTCATTACTGAGGGAGTAGATGAAACATATGCAGTCCCTTAGCCATTTTGATAATGTAATCTTGGAAACAGCCTCTCCCATTTTGGGTTCAGAAAAGGAGATGAAAAGCTGTTCCGATTTACGGATAGGGTTGGTCCTGTCTAGGTAAAATCTCAGTTGTCTATGTACGTCTAAAGAGTGGAGGCAGTATTCTCCTCTACTGACAAAATTCGGAAAAAACACTGGTAAATCAATGGTCTGGGTTTATGGAGAATTCAGAAACAACTTTGGGAAAGAAGAATGGATTTGTCCGAAGTGAAACTCTGTATTTATGAAATACCAGATAAGACCTCTTTATACACAATGCCTGCAGCTCTGAGACTCTTCTGGCAGACATGATGGCTACCTAGAACAAGGATTTCCAAGACAAAAACTTTAGGTCACACTTCGCCGCAGGTTCAGAAGGTTTTGGTGTCAAAGATTGAAGGACTAGAGTGAGGTTCCATTGTTCTACGGGCTGTCTGACAGGAAGCCTGATATGAGAGGTCCCTTTGAGGAAGGCTTTGCATAGACGTAAAGAGATAAGAGCAGTGCCATCTATACCATTGTGGAAACTGCCGCTAAATGTACTCGTACGGCAGAGGCAGAGGCTCCATTATCAAAAAACAGCCAAGTATTGAAGTACTGCAGTTACTGGAGCCGAATATGGGTCTAGCATGTTATCCTTGGACCAGATGGAGAACCGTTTCCATTTATCCTGATATAGTTGTTTGGTGGAATGTTTATGAGAGGCCAGAATGATGTTTCCAACAGGAGAGGAGAGACTAGCTTGCCTAGCGAATAGTGGAAGTGCAGAAACCAAGCTGTCATCTTGAAACTGGACAGATTTGGGTGACTCAACCCTTGAGTGTGAGTAATCAGATCTGATAGAGGGTCCAGAATCCACGGCGGATATACTACATGAGGCCGAAGGAAAGGGAACCAAACTTGTTGAGGCCAGAACTGGACTATGAGGATCACCTTGCATCTCAACCAAAGAGCTTTCTTTAGAAATTGAGGAATCTGGGATGGGAGGATAAGCATAAAGAAGTCCTGTGGGCCAATTGTGGATTAGAGTGCCCCTCGGTGACTCCCCTTCCGGGGGAAGTAGGGCAAAATAGCTGCTGCACTTGCTGTTCGACTGAGAGGTGAAAAGATCGCAGCAAGGCTGGCCCCAGTGGCTGAAGATTTCTGTTGCCACTTTGGGGTTGAGAGACCACTTGTGAGGCATGAGGATGCATCTGCTCAGTTTGTCAGCAATCACATTGGAGCTCCCTGGGATATGCGTTGCTATCAGAAAGCGGTTGGAAGCTATCACCCACTGCAAAATTCTCAAGGCTTCTCAACATAGGAGGGGAGGACTTGGTTCCGCCTTGATTGTTGATATTCCAGACCACTGACATATTGTCTGACTGAACTGAAATTGTCCCAGAAAGAAGAGCCGAATGAAAGGCCTGCAATGCTAACAGCACAGCTCTCAGTTCCAGAACACTGATATGCAGGTGGGCCTCTAAGGTGGACCATGTGCCTTGGACAGTCTTTCCCTGGAAATGGCATCCCCACCTGAACAGGGAAGCATCCGTGGGTGACTCCAAAGTTTTGCGTTTAGCCTCATCTACTAAAGGAGGTCTTGTTTGCAGGAGTTGGATATACAAATCTGGTAACCGAGGAGGTGATAGTTTCGGAACCACTGACAAAGAAGGAGCCATTGCAGAGTCCGCATATGCAGCTTTGCTAGAGGCACTATTAGGATTGAAGCTGCCATAGATCCTAGGGCCTGAAGAACTTCCCTTGCTGAGACTTTTGTTTGAGTGTGTATCATTTGAAACTGAAGCCTCAATCAGTGGAGTCTGTGAATTGGGAGTGATACCAGGCAGGACGGAGTATTGAACACTGCTCCAATGAACTTATTTGTTGTGTAAGAGTAAGGTTCGATTTCTCCCAATGTATCGTTATTCCCAACAATTTTGCCAGAGAGAGAGAGAGAGAGAGAGAGTATAATGTAGTGCTGTTACCAGAAGATGCTCGGTGGGGGTGGTGAAGAGCTAGTCATCCAGATATGGAAACACCCAGAATCCTTTTAGTCTCAAGTGAGCTGTGACCACTGCCATGCATTTCGTGAACACTCTTGGGGCTGCAGAGAGACCGAATGGCAGGGCACGAAATTGGTAATGACTGGCTCCTTTTTAAAATATTTCTTCAGTTATTAACAATTTTACTTCTTTAACTTCCCTTTGATTTTACCCAAGCTCTCAATCTCCTCAGACTTTGAATCTTTTCTTTACATTCTTTATCAAACCATTTTAAAGAATTACTACCAGCCTTACTTGTTTCCGGTTGTTTCCTTGTCCTTTCACAAGTTTTACATAGAGGTTTTCAGCATTTGGTCACTGGTATCTATTTCAATGTAAACAGGAAAATGATCACATAATCTAATTGAAATGCTTATCTGCTATAATCTCTTACAGATTTTATACTCCATTTTGCCACATTTATCCATTAGGAAGTCTCAAAAATTTTCTACACTTTTATTAAAACTTTCTCTTTTTGATGGACATATCTTGATTGCCTATTTTCTTTCTTTCTAAATAATTTGTAAATGTGTTATACTGTCCTGTTCTCACATTAAAGTCTCCACACACCGCCAGATCTGTTGAACTTTTGTTTGAAGATTTATCAAAATGCTACGTAAATTTACCCATATAAATATCACCTGACTTAATTTTTCACAAATGGGAAATATAAAAAACTATAATATACCAAAAAAGAAGAAAGGCTAGCAATATATCACATTCTCATTTTTATTGAAATGTTCAGTAAATAAACCAATTTGGCACAGGTACCCGAATGACTGTTGGATGGTGTAGAATTGGACTTGACATACTTACAGAAACTTGTTGATTTAAATGAAAGTAAATATTACAGTTAAATTTGATCTTAAACAGATTACTTTTTTGGATGATCAGTTAACAGTGATTGAACATGGGGCATTACATCATACTGTATATAGGAAATACCCTCAATTTAATACATTACATGCTTCCAGTTGTCATCCTCTCCACATATGCTAAATCCCATCCTCCACATATTATCCGCAATATTCCTAAATCCCAATTTTTGAGACTTCAGAGGATTTGTTTGTCTAATTATGAACTTGTTGAGCATCAAAGAGAACTTGTTAATAGATTTTGTAAGATGGGATATGATTACCATACAGTATTAGATACTTTGCAATCAGTGGGAAATGTAAAGAGATTACATCTATTGCAATATAAACAAAAAATTAGAGATAAAATCAGATTTGTTATCAATTATGACAACAATACTAATGCTTTCATTAATCTAGTTCAGAAATATTGGGAACTTTGTTATCAAATGATACTTTGAGTGAATTGATACTGTCCAAGTGCCTCTTCTCTTTTCAGAGAGGAAAGACTTTGGGAAACTAATCATTATAAAAAAAAACTATCAGGTTGGCTCACAACAAACTACCATGGAAGGTGATTTTTTTAAGGGTTGTCAACCATGTGGGCATTGTATTTTTTGTAAATATATTTGCAAAACAAAACAGTTTACTTCTAAAAAAATACACCTAGAGTGCTTGACATTTGTGTCTTTGGTAACTATAGTTTTGACTGGTTGATTTGGCAAAACTTACTTGCTCCGCATTGTATATTGGCCAGACATCTTGTCCATTGAAAGCAAGTATTTCAGAGCACTTGAATGATATTAAACGTGGTCATGCAGCTAATACACTGTTTAAACATACTAAAAATTCTACAGCTAAATTTAGCTTTACAGATTATGACAGAATCACATTTAATAGGAATAACTTTGAGTGGCATAACATTTTAAATCAGAAAGAAAAGTCCTGGATTATTCATTTGGGAAGTTTGTTTTCACTTGGCCTTAATGAACAATTATGATCAACCAATAGGATAGAGGGATCTCGCTATTTAAACTGATCTTGTGGTGGTGGTCTTTATTATACTGAAGAAGGCACTTGGTGCTGAAACCGGTCTGTATCTTTTTTTCATCCTTTGGATGTAAATTGTTTTATTTACTGAACATTTCAATAAAAGTAAAGAATAGGACATATTGTTGACCATCGAGTGCTGGCCTTTCTTCTTTTTTGGTGTATTATTGGTTTTTGGATGTGCACTACATCTTACTTGCGTGGAATTTGTTTTGTTTAAATATAAAACTCCAATCTTTTTAAAAAGATACTCTCAGTCCAAAAGAAAACGATCTTAAGGAAGACCTGCTCAACCTAAATAGACCGATTACAGAAAGTAACATCTAAAATGTTACACAACTAATAAAACAGATGAGAAATAAGGGAAATGTATGTGATACAACAAAAATAAGATATACTTCTTGTGCTGCTAAACAACAGATAAAATGTTACCATAAAAATGCAGAGTACCAAGGAAAAGGAAGGGAGCAAAATGAATGCCACCTTGGAAGCAATGAATAGATAAAACTATACAGAAAATAAGACAAGTGTTCCTGCTGAAAGAATTCAGAAAAGGGAACAAATCAAGACAGATGGAGTAAAAACAACATACATCACAACAGATCACCATTTATTGTACATGATTTCTATTTAAACCAAAAATATTGGTACAATGGGAAACACTTAGAAAGTATATGCATAAATTTAAAGGTAAAGTACAAAATAAGCTACTCAATAATGAAACATTGTTTTTAGAGAATTTTGGAAATAAAGCCAAAGGAATAGAACTACCACCAAAAAAGAAGAAATACGTATATTTTGGAGAAGTATTTATGAAGACCTTGTTGAATACAAAGAAGCTGAATGGACAAAAACATAAAACAGTAAGCAGCTCTAATGTGGATGCGATGAAACATGAGCAAAAAACTGCTAGAAAAAATGAGAAAATTAAGAAAAGCTCCTAAATGGAAAACCTCAGGCCTAGAAAAGTACAGTTGTGTACACTTACCATAAATGTAGATGTTCGAGTGTATTCACTGTTGCAGTCATTACATTTGGGTAATCTGCTGGCAGGTTGCCCTCAGTCGGCCTGAATTCCAAAGTCTTGGGTCCTGCGTCAGTTGCTGTCTCCTCTTCCATGACGTCAGGTCGTCAGGGGTATAAAACATGCAGCCGATGCCATTTTCTTTAGTTTTCCTTGCCCCAGATGTCAGGTGCCCCCAAAAAGGTAGCATATATATACATATATATATATATATATATATATATATATATATATATACACACACATGTATATACACACAGACACACACACGCATCAATATAAACTTTACCTTCATCTACAAGCAAATACACCACATAGGTTGTAGAAGATAAGAGAAGGAAAGATAAACTCCAGAATGAAAGGGGGATGGCGGGGGGGGGGCGTAATCTGGACTGCAATAGTGAATACACTTGAACATCTACATTTATGGTAAGTGTACACAACTGTACTATGTTCTTCGTGTTTCACTGTTGCAGTCATTACATTTGGGTAGATTCCCAAAGCTATGGTTGGGAGGCTGGAGCTAAACAGCATTAGGTGTGGCTATAAGGTCCTGCAGAACTGCAGTGGCAAAGCCTGCCCTGGACTTAGAGGCAAATGGTAATGCTTTATAAAGGTGTGAACATAACTCCAAGTAGCAGCCTCTAGAATGTCTTTGGTTGGTACTCCTCTGAGAAAGGCTGCTGAAGTAGCTGCAGCTCTGGTGGAATGAAACCCAATGCCCTTGGGCACAGGTTGACCATGGTGTAAGTAGCAGAAACGGATGCAGTGGCTTATACACTTTGAAATTGTCTGCTTTGAAATAGCCTTTGCCTTCTGATCCTACAGCATATGTCACTAGTAATTGCTCAGTTAGAGCTTTAATCCTGCTCAAGTAGAATCTTAGCTGTCTGTGTACATCCAAGGAATGCAGAATTCTCTCCCCCTTGTTCTGCGGGTATGGATAAAAGGTTGGCAGATGAATTGTTTGGCTAAGAGCCACACTGGAAACCACCTTAGGCATAAATGTAGGATTTGTCCTCGGAGACACCCTGTCTGGGTAAAATATGACAAAAGGCTCTACAGCCATGAGGGCCTGTAGCTCTGAAACTCTTCTTGCTGAAGTAATTGCTATTAGCAGAGCTGTTTTCCATGATAAGAACTTTATATCAGCGGTAGCAGCTGGTTAAAATGGAGGCAGGGTGAGCTTTTCCAATACATAACTGAGGTCCCGTGCAGGTAATGGTGATCTTCTAGGAGGCCTTAAATTTTTGGCTCCTCTAAGATACTGCTTTAGTAAAGGATGAGAAACTATCGGTGGCTCTGTATTGCAATGAGCCGAAATGGCAGAGGCATGGATTTTAATTGATGAGAAAGATAGGCCTTTGTCAAGCATCTCAGTTAAGTATTGTAATATCTGAGGAATGTTTGGTTCTGCTGTATCAGGTCCTTGTGCTTGACTCCAAGCACAGTATCTCTTCCATTTATCAGCATAAGATTTTCTAGTACTAGGCCTTCTGGCTTCCAAAATGACATCCATCACAGCTATACTGAGAGGAGTTGTATACTGAGTGGAGTTGTTTTTATAACTACATGATCAGCCATGCTGCCAGGTTCAGTGTCTTCAGTTGATTGTGCAGGATCTGATTGTTTTGCTGGGACAGTAGTTGAGGTCTTTAAGGTAAGGTCCAAGTTGGGTATTTAGACAAATTCCTTAGGACTGGGTACCAGTATTGGCGGGGCCAGTCCGGGGCATTTAATATCATCTTTGGTTTCTTTTGTCTGACTTTTAGGAGGACCTTGGGAAGAAGAGGCAAATGAGGAAAGGCGTAAACTGATAGGTTTTTCCAACTTAAGGATAGGGTGTCCACTTTCCATGCTTATCTGTGATAAGTTCTTGTGCAAAATCTTTTCAGTTGATAATTTTGAGGAGAGGCAAATAGATCTATGTCTGGGCTCCCCCATTTCTCTGTTATCATGCTGAAGACTTGTGGATTTAGTTTCCGCTTGTGAGGGTCCATAAGGTTTCTGCTTAAATCGTCTGCCAGAGTATTTTGCTTTCATAGTATAGTACTAGGCTATCTGCCCTGGGGCATTTGTAAGCCTAGCCATAGTGATGTGGCTTTTGCCACCCCATGAAATGGTACAAAAATGTACAGAATACATCTAGAATACTGTGCCTCTGTCTAGTAGTGACACAGTGAAGGTCCCCTTATATAATAGAATTAGTTTACTGTGCCCCTGTCTAGCAGTGACACAGATGTGACCCCTGGGGTAAACTTACGATCTCCCATCCACTCAAGATTTCTCTTGAAGAGAGTCAGTGAGGGGCTCTGCCTAATACGAACTGGGATCCTGTTCCAAAGCATGGGAAGCCTCTGGGTTATGAATCTATCCCTCTAACATGTCCTATTCATACTTGTGCCGAGGTTTAAGTCTTTAGCTCTCGTGGTCCTGATGGATTTGGATTTTTTTGAGGTGGAGCATGTCCATCAGATCCTGATTGGACATGGCCTTGTACGTCAAGCAGAGATCACCTCTGAGCAGGCAGTATGCTACTGAATAGAGCTGAAGTTTCTTTAGTCTGGCAGAATAAGACATATGTTGGAGACCCTTGATCCTTTTGGTGAGGTACATTTGTGGTCTCTCCAGCTGTTGCAAGTGCCGGGTGAGGTACATACCAAATGGGGCATTGTACTCAATCATGGGTCTGATGAGGGAGGAATATAGGGGTACAATGACATCCTTGGATCTGGACGTGAAACCCTTCATGATGAGGTGTGCAAGGTAGAATGTTTTTCTAACCACTTTGGCAACGTGGGTGTCAAATGAGAGGTCGCTGTCTACTTGGGTCCCTAGGTCTCTGATGACTTTTTCCATACTCAGTGGGTTGCTGTCTATGTGATAATTTGTGGGTACTTTGTTTTTTCCAAAAGGGATGACTATACATTTTTTGGCATTTAGTTTAAGGCCGTGACTACGGCACCAGTTGTCCGTTTCAGTGAGGCCTTTTTGTAGGATGTGTGTATCTGCTGGTGTATCGACTATGGCACCTAGTTTGCAGTCATCTGCGAACTTTGTCAGCCACAGCCCTCCCATGTTTGCTTTAACATCTGAGAAATAAATGCCGAACAAGAGGGGTCCCAGGACAGATCCCTGTGGGACACCCCACTTGTGACTGGCTTTGAGTCTGACATTGCTCCAGCGATTTTAACTTTATGGGTTCTGTCCTTTAGCCAGTTTGCAACCCATCTAGTAACATAAGGGTTTACTTTTAAGCTGTTTAGCTTATCTATGATGCCTGAGTGGGGTATTGTGTATAAGGCCTTAGCCAAGTCCAGGTATGCTGTATGGACTGCTTTGCCCTCATCAATGGCTCTAGTGACTGTTTCGAAAAAGTCAACCAGGTTTAAAAGGCAGGATTTGCCCTTTACAAAGCCGAACTGGGTGGGGTCAAGCGTCTGTAGGTCCCCTATGTCTCCGTTTATGAGTTCCATAATGATTCTTTCCATAGCTTTGCAGACCAGGCTAGTCAAGCTTATGGGGCGGTAGTTTCCAGGGTCTGTAGAGGCACCCCCCTTGTGGAGTGGGACCACTGTTGCTGTACGCCAGTGTTCAGGTACATATCCCGAAGTAAGGCTAAAGTTAAATAGCATTTTTATGTGTGGGTTTAGCTCCTCTTGGAGTTCACGTAACACGCACCCCGGGATACCGTCAGGTCCCACTGATGCTGTGTTTTTTGCTTTGTTTAGAGCGGTTCTCACTTGGACATCTGAGATGACAGGGAGATTACATTCAGCTGGGATAAGCATTTCTTCTTTTGGGGGTGAAGGAGGCAAGAAATTTGCACTGAACCCGTCAGCCAGAATGTTAGCAATATCTGTGGGTTCAGTGTATTTTTTGTTGTTGTGAACCAACTCTGAGCATATCTGAGGGTTTCCGCCCAGGTTTCTAACATAGCTGAAGAAGGCTTTGTGGTTATCTTTAGTGTCCTTAGCGATTTTTCTCTCAAAGTTTGCCTTGGATGTTTTTATGAGAGAACGTAGTTTTCTGCTAATGTTGATCAGAGATGTCTTCTCTTCATGGGATTTCGCTCTGACATGCAGTAGCTTCCTTCTTTTGTTATACAATTTGTTTATGGCTGAGGTCCACCAGACAGGACACTTACATCTGGTGGAGAGGGACTTGGATTTGTTTGGGATTGCATGATCCATGCATTCTTGGAGATGTCCATAGAAAGCATTTGTGAAGGATTCGGCATTGTGGGATATGGTATCCACTGGCACAGTGGGCTTAAAGGATACCATCTCAGTCTTAAGAAGAGTGAAGTCTGCTTTTGAGAAGTTTTTCACTGTGGTCTTTTGTGCTGGGGGTGGAGGTGGGATATGTATATCCAGGGTGATTAGTTTGTGGTCAGATCTCACTAGTGAGGGGTATACTTCCGGTGTGGAGCATTTTGTCCCCATGTTTGTGATGATCAGGTCTAGTATATTATCTCCCCTAGTGGGAGAGGTGAATAGTTGTTCCAGTGCATTTGAATTTATGAATTCCAGGAACCTTTGGGCTAGGGTATTAGGGTTAGAATAATGTACCCAATCTATGTTTGGGTAGTTGAAGTCTCCCAGTATGATGGTATTTTATGATACATTCATATCCTCCAATGTCTTCAGGAAGGCTGAGTGGGATTGTTGAGATTGGGAGGGTGGTCTGTAACATGCTACCAGTTGTATAGCAGTTTTGCCTATGGTTAAGTTGCACCTGTATGGTCTCTGATGCTTCATGTGTTGCTACTAACCTGGAGGTGTGGATGTCCTTTATGAATATGGACACTCCCCCTCCCTTTGTGGTTCAGCCCGGGTTTTGGGTCCGAAAGGCATGATACGAGGTATAGCCTGGTAGCGCTGGGGTGCTCTCAGGAGCCTTGAACCAGGTTTCAGTTACTGCACAGACGTCGATGTTCTCCATGCTGAGGAGTGCATCAAGTGCCTGCATCTTGAGATTTAGACTTCTGGCGTTGAGCAGCATTACCCTTAGTTTTTTTCCATTTTTGTTTTCTAAGGAGGTGGGTTTGTCTTTTGAGCCTTGCCTAAAAATGGCACTATGGGGGTGGCAAGAGCCTTAGCCAATATCCGGAAGCCCAGTGGTGACAGGTGTAAGCCATCCCTTGCGAAGCAGCGTGGCTTGTCCAACATATCATCCCAGGCAGACAGACATTGGATCCCCTTAGAATGACACCAGTACTTGAACCAATTGTTAAAGCTGATCATCTTGTCTTTGTATTGTGGTATAATTCTTGGTGAGGGCAAGATGCTGCTCAGAGTCAGGGTCATACCAGCCTGGGCTACATAATCGGAGAGCTCCTCTATGTCTCTTTTCATGTAGTCCAGGGAGGTACGTCTCAGGTCATTCACACCAGCATGGAAAATGACAGAGTCATATTTGTACTTGCTTTGGAGTGACCTGAGTGCGTGTGTTATATGGCGGATCCTAGCTCCCAATAGACAGCTCACAGTCACCTTCTCCTTGTTTAGCCTGGTCAGTGGGACATCAGTGTGTCTGACTATGGAGTCACCTATTACTAGTGTATCAGGCAAGGTGTTTGGCCTTAAGGGCTGCGATTGGTCGACACACTAATTTATTGAAGTATGTGTTGCATGTGTTTTGTTTTGAGGTGGTGGATTTTTGGATGTCTGCTTTGGGAGCCTCTGTTGTTTTGGTAAGTTTTTTATTAGAGCCTCCAAGTATGTCTTTGTGTTTTTATGTGTTTGGTTTGCAGTTGTGGTAGGTTTATGTGGGACTGGGATTGTTGTGTGTGTGGTTGCCATCTCCTCCTGTCTGGTCATGCCAGCCCTGAGTTGAGAGAGTTCAGCCTCCAGTTTGGCTATATAGTTGCATCTCTCACATGTATTTGTGTTTGTTGGGAGGAGGAGAGGGCTGTCTGCGTACATGAGACAATTGTAGCATTGTCTCAAGATGCCCAGATTGACCAGCTGAACTGGAGACGACGCCAGTAATCTACCACTCGACATGCTAGAACAGTACAAGGGAGTGGTATACCTTTAAGGGAAGTGGGTATTCACAGGGGTGGTAAGTAGATGTAGTGCTTTACTTAGTATGAGAGTGCTTACTTAGTAGAGAAGTATTGAGAACAAGTGCTAGGCTTATAATACAGTGAGTAGTCTGGTTATACTAAGAGTAGAGCTTCCTTAAGGGAAAATTTGAAGAACAGACTTGGCGGAGCCAGAAAAAGTTTAACCTTGCTATGCGTACAGCCGTGCAAACGCAGATTTTAAACAGTGAACTACAAAAGAGCTGGAAATGGTCCCAAACAACCAATTACTACAGCTTCTTGTGCTGAGGTCACTTTCCCCAAGGACAGGTAGGCTGCTCAAGGCTCCCCACTCCCACTGGTGAGCAAAGAAACTTCCTTCTATCCAAGTAAGCTAATGGACAACACAGGAACTACACCACAGCCCAGAATACAGCAATGCCTGTAAACTGGTCTAAACTAGTAGAGGAAAGCGGGAAAACAAGGATTATTTTTTTGTTTTTTGGTAGAAACACACAGAAAATGCAGAAACAGTGATAAATTAGTTACACAGGCTAGCACACTTTAGTGGGCAGCCTCCACAGTTAAATTAAACAAACAAGCAAACTTTCGATCAAATTCGACTAAAATGTAACTAAGTGCAGATTTTAAAATAATGCAGCAATCAGTTAAAAACAGTTCAGGCTAGTTCAAGGTAAGCTACAGAAGCTATTTCAAGTGAAAAAAAGCAAAGATACTTAAATCCAGAAGGTAGTCGCTTTTCTGAGTTCCCTGCTGCTAGGACCACTCTGTAAACCCACGTGGAGCTTGTCTGAGCAGTATAGCCAGAAAAAAATGGCCAGAGGCGGATTTTAAACAGTGAACTACAAAAGAGCTGGAAATGGTCCCAAACAACCAATTACTACAGCTTCTTGTGCTGAGATCACTTACCCCAAGGACAGGTAAGCTGCTCAAGGCTCCCCACTCCCACTGGTGAGCAAAGAAACTTCCTTCTATCCAAGTAAGGTAATGGACAACACAGGAACTACACCACAGCCCAGAATACAGCAATGCCTGTAAACTGGTCTAAACTAGTCGAGGAAGGCGGGAAAACAAGGATTATTTTTTTGTTTTTTTGGTAGAAACACACAGAAATGCAGAAACAGTGATAAATTAGTTACACAGGCTAGTACACTTTAGTGGGCAGCCTCCACAGTTAAATTAAACAAACTTTCGATCAAATTCGACTAAAATTCAATTCCTGGCAGGAATTGAGCTTGAAGATGTATTTGGTAGGTCAAAGCTGTGTCCCACAGTGCCATGGCTAATCTGCAAAGGGGGTATGAGTGTGTGCCCCCTTGCTTGTTTATATACCACATGACTGTGGTGTTGTCCGTCTTTATCAGTAGTTGTCCTGGATGAAGTAAGTCCTTGAAGGCTGTTAGGGCATTTTGAACAGCTAGCACCTCTTTCTGGTTGATATGTAGATGCATTTGTTTTGGGGTCCGTATGCCCTGAATGCATCTTCCTGCCATGTGGGCCCCCCAGGCATAATCTGATGCGTCCGTTGTTAAGGTTTGGCTGGCAGGGGGTAGAGTGTTCCATGTTTTGGTGACATGCCTTTGCCCACCAAAGAAATTCCTGTTGTAGGCAGGGTATGAGAGGAATCAGTGTTTCCACACTGTGAGAATGGTGACTCCATAAACTTTTTAGGTACCATTGAAGTTTCCTCATATGCAGTCTTGCATATGGAATCAATAGGATGCCATGAAGCCCAAAGCCTGCAGAATTTATCTTGCAGATAACTGGGTTTTGTTGCCATCAGTTTGAAGTAAGTAGTGAGTTGCCTTTGCTTGTCTGGCATGAGGTAAGCCATCTGGGCAGTTGTATTCAAGCTTGCACCCAGGAATGTTATCTTTTGAGAGGGTACCAGTTGTGATTTATTTTCGTTTATTGTGTACCCTAGGCATGTTTGAAGCCTTTTCACAAACGCCAGGTGTTGAAGTAGAATGTCTTTGCTCTCTGCTTGAATGAGACAATCGTCCAAGTAAGGGTATATTTGCATACTTTTTTGTCTGCAAAATGCAATTACTGGTGCCAGGCACTTTGTGAAGACCCTGGGCGCAGTAGATAAGCCAAAGGGCAGTGCAGAGAATTGGTAATGCATTAAGCCAGCCTTGAATCTGAGGTATCTTCTGCACAATTGTCTTATTGTGACATGCAGGTATGCCTCTTTTAGGTTTAATGTCACCAGCCAAGCATTCTTGCCCAGCATGGGCAGAAGCTGCTGCAAAGTCAGCATTTTGAATTTTGGAATGTCCAGGTAAGTGTTCAAAATTGATAAATCCAGTATTGGCCGCCAGACATTGTCCTTTCTGGGTACCAAGAACAGTCTTGAGTAAAAACCTTGTCCTTTTTCCTGTTCTGGTACTGGTTGAATGGCCCCCATATCCATGAGGGACGTAACCTGTTTCTGTGCCTCTGCCCATTGATTTGAGGGCAGATCTGGCCAACCATTTGCCATTGGCAGTGTGAAAATGGAATCTTTATCCCTGTGATACTATGTTTAGTACCCACTTGTACTGGGTTAATAACTGCCAATTTTGAGCAAAAAGTGCTAATTGTCCCCCTAAGGGTGCTGCCAAAAGATACGTGCTTGGTGTAGGCAGAGGGACGTCATTGGGACTGTTTTATGTAGGTTTGTGTTTTATGTCCTCCTGATTTGGAGGTAGATGCGCCCATTTGCTTTGACCTGTATGAATCTTGCGCCTGGTATCTGGAACCCTTTGGGAGTCTGGATTTGCCCCTTTGAGCTCTGTCTGGACACAGGAAAGGACCAATTATTTGTAGGCCAGTGTCTACTGAATCTTGGTGGTTGCACTTGCAAGAAGTCTTTAACAGTTTGCAAAGACTTAGCTTTGTCTTCCATTTTCTTTAAAACCTATTCTGCCTAAATACCAAACAGACTATCATGCTGTAAAGGTGCATCTAGCAATTTAGCTTTAACATGATCAGGCAAATTTTGTTCCTTTAGCCAGGCATGCCTCCTAATCACAGATCCAGTAACTGCGGCCCTGCAGGAGGCCTCTAAGGAGTCAAAACCACATTGCAAAGTATGCTTTCCAACCTGTTCAGCTGCATGCAATAATTCCTGCAATTCTTTATTTTCTGCACATTCAGAAATCATCATCATTTTCTGTTTCAGCAATCCCATAACATGTTGTTGATACTTATGCATATGAAATTGACAGTTTAAGGCTCTGATTGCCAAGGTTGCAGATGTATAAACCTTTTTTTCCCCATCTGTCCAGTGCCCTAGAATCTCTGTCAGAGGGGGTAGGATTGTTTGCTGTTGAGGCCTTAACACCCTTTGGACCCTGTGAAATAGTTTCAGGATCAGCAGCAGGTTTCTAAATAAAAATGTATGAGAGTCAGGGACCCTGTAATATCTGCCAGACTTACTGGGAGCCGGAGGTAAGGAGTCAGCGGTCAAGCTGGACTCTGAAAACACATCAACCACAATATCTAATGTGGGGAATGGCCAAAGGCCTGTACTGAGGGAGAAGGAAATCCCTGAGCCTCTTTTTTGATTCTGAGAAGTCTTGACACTCCCAGTGGAAATTCTCCCTCAAAGTATGCAAGGTTTCCCTAAATGAGTGATCCTCAGGAGAAGAAGCAGATGGTTTAGACTCCTCTGCATCAGAATCCTCATAGGGAGGTACAGATAATTCCTGATCAGAAGAGGAATCAGAAGAAATAGAAACGTGATCTGAAGATTCATAATCAGTGTCTTGCCTAGGCCTCCTATCTGGAGGGGGATGGGTACCCCCGATCAAGGTAATAAGGTCTTCAGCCATTTTGATCATCTGTTTTTTAGGCATAGAGGCCTGTGCACATGGCTCATGCGTCATTTTTTTAGTTTTAGAAGTTGCTTTTGTCTGGTTTTGCAGCTGTCATCGGTTTTGATATACAAATGTTGAGGTCTGAATACACCCTCAGAAGCCCGCTCAGCGGCTCCGGACCTCTCCGAGGGAGATACATCCGTTGTTACAATACCCTGAGTATCTTGCTGCATGCCGGACCCTAGATGGGTGTCGGTAGAGGCCTGTGACTCGAAGGTAGCGGATATCAGGGGCTGAGAAAGCGCCTCACTGAGTACCGGCAAACCGGCGACTGACTTAGGAGAAGCTTTGCCATCGGTTTTGGATCTCGACTGCCTTTCTCTGTCCTTTTCTTTGCATTTTTTTATGTACTCCGGTAGTCGGATTGCTATCCAACGACATTTCTGGGTAGTTAAATCCGTTTCCAAAATACTTTGAGGCAAAAATATACCGACACTTAATAGTGTGTTGGTTAAATCTAGCACAAAACCACAGCCAGGCACGTTGTGATCAGGGCCTAGGCAAGGAATACAGTATAAATGGAAATCCTTATGAGGTATTTGCTTCCCACAAGTAATACAATTATTAGCTTTTTCTGACATCAGAATGGAGCAAGAAAAAAGTTTCCCCAACGGGGTACTTAGCGTTAGTGAAAACTTCGCAAACTCGAATATTTCAGTAGTCGGCCGGCTGGAAACGGCAAAATGCTTCTGCTTCGGGCACCGCGCGACAAGAAAGACTAAAGAAAATGGTGTTGGCTGCATGTTTTATACTCCTGACGACTTGTCGTCATGGAAGAGGAGACAGCAACCGACGCAGGACCCAAGACTTTGGAATTCAGGCCGACTGAGGGCAACCTGCCAGCAGATTACCCAAATGTAATGACTGCAACAGTGAAACACGAAGAACATCAGTACCTTCCTTCCGGCTGAAGGTATCAACATCTTTATAAAATGATTTAAACTTAAGAATTATTTATATGCACATGCAAAAAGTACAGTTGTGTACACCTACCATAAATGTAGATGTTCGAGTGTCTTCACTGTTGCAGTCATGACTGTAGGGTTCTCCCCTGCCGGCAGGCAGCCCCAGGTCGGCCAGAATCCCAAAGTCTGGGTCCGGCATCGGCTGTTCAACCATGCTCCCTGACGTCAGAGCGCCAGGAGTACAAAGCTGACAGCAGACGCCATCTTCTCAAGTTTTTCTTGCCCCAGATGTCAGGAGTCCCAAAATGAAAAAGCTCCCATAACCTTTGCAAATACACTTCAGAAGAATGGTGAAAAAAGGAAATACACAAAAGTAAAAATAAGAGGGGACAGGAGGGAGGGAAACCCAGACTGCAACAGTGACGACACTCGAACATCTACATTTATGGTAGGTGTACACAACTGTACTATGTTCATTGTGTTTCACTGTTGCAGTCATGACTGTAGGGTAGAATCCCAAAGCTGAAAGAAAGGGAGGTGGTCATAAAGAGGAAGGGGCGGCTAAAAGGCCCTGCAAAACTGCAGAGGCAAAGCCTGCCCTAGACTTAGAGTAGAGAGGTAGATTGTAGTGCTTAGAAAATGTATGCACTGAACTCCAAGTTGCAGCTGCCAAAATATCCTTGGTAGGAACTCCCCTGAGGAAGGCCGCAGAAGTGGCAGCAGCTCTGGTGGAATGAGTCCGTATACTCCCTGGGATTTGCTTTCCATGGTGAGAATAACAAAATCTGATTCCATGAGCAATCCATTTAGAAATGGTCTGTTTTGAAATGGCTTTACCTTGGGAACTGGAAGCATAAGAAACAAACAATAGTTCTGATTTTCTGATGTCCTTAGTTCTGTTCAGGTAAAAACGTAGCTGTCTGTGTACATCCAATGAATGCAAGATCCTTTCCCCTTTATTTTGTGGAGTAAGGAAAAAGGTTGGCAAGTGAATAGTTTGATTTAAAGCCACTTTGGAAACCACCTTAGGCATGAAGGTAGGATTAGTCCTCAAAGATACTCTGTCTTGATGAAAAATAATATAAGGTTCCACAGCCATTAGAGCTTGTAACTCCGAAACCCTCCTGGCAGAGGTTAGGGCTAACAGGATGGCTGTCTTCCAAGATAAAAACTTGATGTCAGAAGAAGCAGCAGGCTCAAAAGGAGGCAAGGTTAGTTTTTCCAAAACATAGTTGAGATCCCAAGCAGGAATAGGAGGAGATCTAGGAGGTCTTAAGTTCTTAGCTCCTCTGAGAAACTGTCGCATGAGCTGGTGGGAAAAGCAGAAATAGCAGAGGCATGTATTTTAATGGAAGAGAAAGAGAGACCCTTATGTAAGAGATCTGTCAAGTAAAGTAAAATTAAAGTAATGTTGGGAAGAAGAGGATCAGAATTCTGAGCCTGCATCCAGGAACAAAATCTTTTCCATTTTCCTGCATAAGATTTTCTAGTGCTAGGACGTCGGGCTTCTAAAATGACATCCATAACCTGCTTGGGCAGAAAAGAAGAAATCAAAGGCCCTGGATTAACCAGGCCGCCAGGCTGAGAGTTCTGACATGACAGTGTAGAACCTGACCCTGATGTTGAGATAGGAGGTTCGGAGACTGAGGTAAAATCCAAGGGGGCTCCAGGCATAGGTTTTTTTAGAGTTGGATACCAAAACTGCCGAGGCCAATTTGGAGCCATATGATCATCTTGGGCTTGCCCTGTTTTATCTTCAATAAAACCCGTGGAAGAAGAGGGAGAGGCGGAAAGGCATATCCCGAGAGGTTCCTCCAACTGAATGACAGGGCGTCCACTCTCCAAGCTTCTGTGGGGAAAATCCTGGTGCAAAAAGTCTGTAGCTGATGATTGAGATGGGATGCAAAGAGGTCTATGTGAGGACATCCCCAGACTGCTGTTATCTTGAATATTTTGGTGTCCAGCATCCACTCGTGTGGATCCGAAAGATGTCTGCTCAGACTGTCTGCCAGGAAGTTTTGTTTCCCTGGTAGAAACTGAGCCTGAAGATCCAGATTGCAAGATAGAGCTGTGTCCCATAGATTCATGGCTAGTCTGCAAAGGGGGTAGGAATGAGATCCCTCTTGCTTGTTGTGGTGTTGTCTGTCCATATTAACAGTTGTCCTGGATGTAAAAGATTCCTAAAGGCCAATAGAGCTTTCTGAACGGCTAACATTTCCTTTAAATTGATATGCAGGTGCTTCTGATCCTTTGTCCAAAGGCCCTGCAAACAATTGCCCTGAAAATGGGCTCCCCAAGCATAATCAGAGGCGTCCGTGGTTAGAATCTGAGAGGCAGGAGGCAGACAGAAGGGCTTCCCTTTGTTTAGAGCACATGCCTTGGACCACCAAAGAAATTCCTTTTGAAGGCAAGGAAGAACGGAGATCAGTATGTCTAAACTGTGGCAATGCTGAGATCATACACGTTTTAGGTACCACTGTATTTTCCTCATGTGTAGTCTTGCATATGGAACGAGAAGGATGCAGGAGGCCATGTAACCCAAAGCCTGCAGGAATTTCCTTGCAGATAGATGAGTTAAAGTTGCCAAAGTTCTGAAAGTTGAAGCCAGCTGTAACTTTTTCGGATGTCAGAAATGCCATCTGGGTTGTGGTGTTTAGAAATGCACTCAGAAAAGTTATCTGTTGCGATGGTGTCAAATTTGACTTTATGTTCACAGAGAATCCCAGGAACTTGAGGAGGTTCTGTACAAATTCTAGATGCTGGAGTAAGACATCCTTGCTGTCTGCCTGAATTAGACAATCGTCCAGATAAGTGTAAATTTGAATTCCCTTGAGTCTGCAGTAAGCTACTACTGGAGCCAGGCATTTGGTGAAGACCCTGGGCGCAGTAGATAATCCAAAGGGCAGTGCAGAGAATTGAAAGTGCCTCGATCCGGCTTTGAACCTGAGGTATTTTCTGCGATCCTGCCTGATGGGAATGTGTAAATATGCCTCCTTTAAATCCAAAGTTACCATCCATGCATTTCTGGACAGCATTGGAAGTAGGTGCTGTAGAGTAAGCATCTTGAATTTTGGGATCTCTAGAAAGGTGTTCAAGACCGACAGATCCAGAATGGGTCTCCATGAGTTTTGCTTCCTTGGGACTAGAAAGAGCCTTGAATAAAACCCTTTTCCCCTCTCTGAAAGAGGAACCAGTTCTATGGCATTCATAGCCAAAAGAGCTTCCACCTGGTTTAAGGCCTCCGTCCATTGATGTTTTGGAAGGTCTGGCCATCCACTTGGCCTTGGCAAGGTATGAAAATGGAATTGTAACCTCTTAAAACCACATTCCAAAACCCATTTGTCTTGAGTTATTTGAGTCCAATTTTGATAAAAAAGAGAGAGTTTTCCTCCGAGAGGGGCTTCCAGGAAAGAGGTACCACAGAGGGAGTCATTGAGTTTGTTTCCTTTGAGATTGTGACCTGTCCTCTCCTCCCCTAGGGGTGGAAGCAGTCCACTGTCTTGGTCTATAAGCAGCTTGTGATTGAGGCCTCCCTCTGGAATGTCTATATCTACCCCTCTGAGGCCTGTCTGAAGTGGGAAAGGACCAATTTTTTGAAGGCCAATTCCTGCTAAATCTAGGAGGCTGTACTTGTAAAAAATCATTAACTGTTTGCATTGATTTCGCCTTATCCTCCACCTTTTTAATCACCTCTTCAGCTTTCGATCCAAACAAAACATTAGGCTGAACAGGAGCATCCAATAATTTTGCCTTTACCTGTTCAGGTAAATTTTGTTCCTTTAGCCATGCATGCCTCCTAATGACTGTGCCAGAGGCCGCAGCCCTACAAGAAGCCTCCAAGGCATCAAATCCACAGTGTAAACCATGCTTCCCAACCTGTTCAGTGGCATGCAGTAAGTCATGTAATTCCTTATCCTCTGCACAGGCAGAAATGGAAGTAAGCTTTTGTTTCAAGACAGACAATAGAAATTGCTGGTATTTAAACATATGAAACTGACAGTTTAAAGCCCTAATGGACAAAGTAGCAGAGGTGTACACCTTTTTGCCCCATCTTTCTAAGGATCGAGAATCCTTTTCAGTAGGAGTACGATTTTTGGCAGAAGCGGCCTTAGCTCCCTTAGGACCCTGAGAAATGGTTTCAGGGTCAGCAGAAAGGTTCTTGTATAAAAACTGATGGGAATCAGGAACCCTGTAATATCTATCAGGCTTCACAGGAGCAGGAGGAAAAGAGTCAGGGGTTAAGTTAGCCTCCGAAAAGGCATCATCCACAATATCCAAAACAGGAGGAATAGCCAGGGGTCTATGTTGGGGAAGAAGAAGAAATTCCCTCAGCCTTTTCTTGGATTCTGAATACTCCTGTCCTTCCCAGTGGAAATGTTCCCTCATTTCATGCAAAGTTTCCCCAAAAGAGAAATCCTCAGGGGGAGAAGCTGAAGGAATGGATTCTTCAGCATCAGAATCCTCATAAGGAGGGAAAGAATATTCCTGATCAGAAGAAGAAACTGAGGAAACAGAAGCCTGATCAGAGGAATCATAAGAAATATCCTGCCTGGGCCTTTTGTCTGGAGGGGGATGAGAACCCCTAATCATAGTAAGTAAATCCTCCGCCATCTTGAGTAACTGTTTCTGTGACTTGGGAGCCGGTTCAGAAGACTTTGATTTTGAAGGAGTCTTTGCCTTTATTAGTAGCTGAGTAGGCCTGAAAACCCCTTCGGAAGCCGGTACCTGCACAGCGGCTCCGGACCCATCCGAAGGAGCATTGTCCGAAGGTCCTGCAACAGGAATATTTAAAGGCCTGGTTGGCTCCTCATGAGAGTCCGTTTTGGCCGTCGGTTCTGAAATGGCCGACGACAGTGGCTGCAAAAGCGCCTCACTGACGACGGCCGAACCTGAAGCTGGCTCCGCTTGTGCGCTATCATCAGATTTGGACCTCGGAGGCCTGTCTTTATCCTTGCGACGTTTATGAACTCTGGTAGCCGGGACCGTGTCCGACGACATTTTGTAGTTAAAGCGCCTACCGAAGTAATGAAAAGCAAAATCGTACCTTCGCTTAATTGTACGTTGATTGAATCTAGCACAAAACCGACAACTAGCTACGTTGTGGTCAGGGCCCAAGCAAGGAATACAGTAAGAATGAAAATCCTTATGAGGTATTTGCTTCCCACATGAAATACAATTATTAACTTTTTCTGACATCAGAGTGGAGCAAGAAAAAAGTTTCCCCAACAGGGTACTTAGCTTTGAGTGGAGAAGAAAGTCTTTGGACCGAAGAATATCAGTAAAATTCGTCAGGAGTCTGCCGACCGGCAAATGCGAACTGCTATCACCGCACGGCAAGAAAGACTGGAGAAGATGGCGTCGGCTGTCAGCTTTGTACTCCTGGCGCTCTGACGTCAGGGAGCATGGTTGAACAGCCAACGCCGGACCCAGACTTTGGGATTCTGGCCAACCTGGGGCTGCCTGCCGGCAGGGGAGAACCCTACAGTCATGACTGCAACAGTGAAACACGATGAACATCAGATACAGACTTGGTTAGTAACAGGAAAAGTGATGCTCTTCCTGAAGGGTGAACCTGCAAGTCATCCTAAGAACTATAGACCAATAACGTGTCTTCTGACAATATACAAAATATACACTGGCATGATGCACACTGAGTTTATAATCATTTAGAAAAAATCTATTATGGCAGTAGAACAAAAATTTCATAAAAAGTCATCTGGAACAAAGGATCATTTGTTGCTAAACAAAGCCATAATAAAGATTTCTTAGGCAAAGAATATTAGTATGACATGGCTATCACAGTGACTATGAAACAGTGGTAAATCACTTTAAAGCTAAGCCATGATAAAGGGCACAATATTGTCCCAGGGGATAAAAATTAAAAGTGGGATATTCCACAGTGACTTCTTTGTCACGATCACTGTTCTGTTTTGCCCTTAACCCATTAAGTTGCTTACTTAACAGGTTAGGCTATGGTCAGTTTAGTTCCTAGAAACTAACTTTGTAAAAGCATCTTTTTATGAATTAAAAACTGAAAAATATAGTTTATCAGACAGAGATCTGAAAGCACAACTACAAATAGTTAAAACTTTCTAAGATGGTATACAAATGACATTCGATTTTGGTAAATGTACAAAAGCAAAATTTATAAAAGGAAGGCTGCAGCACCATGGGAATACCAACCTGGGACAGGAATGTGATATAAAGGAGCTTGACCAGGAATGCGTGTATAAACACTTGGGAATAGATGAAGAGTCAATCATAAAACATGAACAAATGATAAAATAGCTGACTAAAAAATACTTCAGAAGACTAAAGCTAATAATGAAAACTGTTTTGATAGCCAGGAATTAAATCCAAGCTATAAATCAATTTGCTCTTCCTAGTCTAACTTACAGCTTTGGTGTGATTGACTGGCCCCAGTTAAACAAGGAAAAATGCTTTGTGTTTATGAAATAATACATACAGTATATATCAAGAATATAAATCTTTGTTCTGAAGGAGATAAGGGCCTCCTCAAAATTGACTACATGTATAAATCTGCAGTTGCAATGTTTCATACATATTTACTGACCTCATCAGATCAACACACAGTAAAAGTTCTAAAGCATGAGAAGTCATCCAAGAAGTCACCTTTGTTTAGGTTAGCAGAAGCATTTTGGAACAAACTGAGAATGGAAATCAAACCAGAAGACAATAATCAAACAGAACCCAAGACTGTCAAAAACAAAAGAAAGGAAAAGGATCAGTGTTCTAGAGAACAATTTAAGTTCTTATCATATAGGATCACCCATTAATAACACTTCAAAGCACAGAAAAAAAAAAGATACAGTAGTTCAGGAAAAAATACAGAAGGAAGACTGATCACTGAAATTGCTACACCCAGCAATTACTGTGTCTTGGGTACACACACACACACACACACACACACACACACACACACACACACACACACACACACACACACAGACGTTGACATTTATAAAATATCAAGATTTGCGAGCAGAAATAACAGTAATGTAGAAGACATATACTGAGACAGTTCCAACAGTAGTAGGACTATTAAAAAGAATTTACAATCATACTTAAGCTTGCTACCAATACATGTAATCCCAAATGAACTGCAGGAGGAAGAGGGAATCCTTGGCATCCTGCAGATGAAGAGAGCACTATTGGCTAACATCAAAGACTGAAACAATACTAACTTTAATGAATTCTAACTGTATCCTGAGTTAAGAATGGGGTCCATTCCCACTGTGGTATAAGAAAAACACCTGGGAGAAACTAAACTATAAAATATGTACTTATTAAATTAAATTTTCTGTTCCCATATTCAACCAATACAACTTAGTAAATCTCTGATTTACAAATGATGCTTGAGGATTTCAAATTGTTGAATAAATTTTCTGAAATCTTTGTACTGTAAATTTATTTTTATTCTTGCTATATCCCAAGATAAAATCTTCACTGTACCTTACTCTAGGTTCTTTCTCCTGCTAATTTATCATATAAGCCCCTTACATCATCAATATTTTCGATACCTTTCCATATATTACGTTGTAATTTTTTGCTATACTGCTTGTCAATTTGTGCTGTATCTCGCTCAACTCAGTTTATGCCTTGTGTACGTATTTATTTCTGCAAAAATGTCTTAAAGAAAAATGCATTTTATCTTTCTTTTTCTAATCCTGGTAGACTAGAAATAGTTATTGTGCTGCCCGTGCCCTGGCCCAACAATCAAGGAGCCTTAATCCTCACCACTAACACCAGTGAGGGGCGTCTCATATAGGAGGAAAGGATAACAAACACAGTAAAGTGCAATTTCCCTTAAGAGCACACAGAGATCACAGTCAGTCTGGTCGCTCCCTTGCTCTCCAGGTCCCCAATAAGACTCCCCACTGGCACAGCTATAGGGTCCAGATATCAGCCTAGTGGGCAAGCTAAAACCTCCAGCACTCTCTCTGTCCAACCAGTGCTTTGTGTCCCTGCCCAAGTAGCTGACACACACACACACATGCAGGCACACACACACACACACTGAGAAGAGTTTATACAACCACACAGACACTCCTGGGGAAGGCTGGCACAGGTTCTCCAGCTGTGCCCCTTTTTCCCCAGACTATACGGTAGTACCAGCTGCCATCACCCACTAATATTTATCAGCTACTCAAAGGCCCTTAAAAGGGTGTCCAGTTATTACTGTGCAATATTATTATCCAATTGGTAGTACAGCCCACGGCTAAAGCTATTGGAGTGGCTTTGTACAATTTTACCAAAGGCATGCAAGTACTCTAAAGAGCTTAAATTATCTCTACAAAATCAGCCACAGATGAAAGGGTTTAAAATATTTAATAAACAGTCAAAACCCAAGACAATACTTTTTACTACACAGTCCTAGTCAAGAGTTCAGAGATCACACAGAAGTACTTAAAACAATTCAGTAGTACAGTTCGGACATCACAGAAAAAACACTTACTCCAATATTTCTAGTTTTCTAGCTATTTCTAAGAGAAAACACAAGTCTAAGATAAACTTACATATAGAGTAAGACAGTGCTGGTAAGTTGGATGGTCAAGACAAAAATGCTTAATGCTCTCTGATTCTCTCTGTTTTTAAAACCACATTCCTGGTTCACATTACATCACTCTTCACACTTCCCTGGGTTCCCAGGCTAACAGAAACTACATTTACATTCTTCACCTCTGGGCAGAAACTAGAACAATAAAGGACATTTATGCATGCAAATGCTGGCCATTAACTCTGGCCTTAAAACAACAGGCAGGATGCCTCACTCTAGATTTACTGGCTCCAGGTTTTAACATCAAAGGGTCACAACATGCTTTACTTGGTCAGTAGAGTGCACTGTTGTTACATTTTTTCCAGTTCCACATGTAACACTATTTTTACCATTTAAGACAGCAAGCCTGAGGTTTACATTAATATTTACAGATGACAGAATTATCTCCAAAATTCAATCTGAATAGGCTGGCAGCCTTCATCTATCTTCAAACAATCTTCAAAGTTATCATGGTAGCCCTAGTTTTATCTAAACACCTCTTCAAATCTTACATTTTTTCCTTACCCACATATTCTATTAATTCCTCCTCAGTCATTCTGTATTTGCCATTCCCTTGTCTTACTGTTGTTTTTCTAATTCAGTACAATTATCTAACAATGCCTCCCATTCACATAGGCTGAATGAACGGTTGTAACAAGCAATATATTTAGCCGAATTTCCTGGATAATAATGCAATGCCCCACTGTAGAACATTTTTAAAATTGAAAGACAGAACGTCAAAACTTTTCAATAATATCAAATTTATTACATTTTCAAAAGTCACTGCATATTCTGTAAATGACGTACAAGACTGACCAAAACATGGCCTGCTGGCCGCATGTGGCCCACAGTGCAATTTTATGTGGCCTGCCTGAACTGCTGCATGGTGACAAGAACACACACACACACACACACACACACACACACACACACACACACACACACACACACACACACACACACACTCTTTTAGCTTTCACACATGCATTCATTCACTCTCTTTCTGATCGCGCATGCGAACACACACACACACACACTTCAGCTTTCATGCCTGCATTCACTTACTCTCTCTGCAATCGCTCACACACATACACACACACACCCCCCTCAGCTTTCATGCCTGCATTCACTCTCTCTCCCCGACTGCTCACTCTCTCTCCGATCGTTCGCACGCCCACACACTTCGGCTTTCATGCCTGCATTCACTCACTCACTTTCATTGATTGTGCACACATACACACTCACTTCATACCTCTCAACTGTCCAGATTTTCACAGAATGTCCAGATTTTTGTCACATTTATTTTTGTTTGTTTCTCATAAAATTTGTGTTTTCTGGCAAATCACCGATGACTGAAGTCAGACAATAATGAGGGTGGCAGGATGGCCTAATGGTTACGGTGTTTGCCTTACAAACACAAGGTGCAGGGTTTGAGTCTCACAAGGGATAATTGGCTAGGCTTAAAATGGCTGGCAAGGGCAGTTAGCTTAGTACTAATCTATGAACCTATGACATTTGAGTTTCAGATGTCATGCCCTTCAGAAAAATCATGCTAATATAAAACTTGTTAGTATATCAACTTTTGAAGTTAAGAGCAATATTTAAAATTTGTCCCTGTGTATTTATCCCTTTGTTATATGGCTTAGTCCAGATGTATTGCTCTGAGAGGTATGAATCCCTTCAGCTTTTTACCTAATTTTAAATACAGCCGTAAACTGTGAAGTTAAGCAAACACGCAGGCATCCTTACAACTGCATTATTCTGGCTGGTGGCTTTTGCTGGGGGTAGATTGACGTCATGCACTATTTGAGGGACTACCAAGGCTGAGAGGGAGGAGCGGAGGAACGGGGCCTGTAAAACAATACTGGTCAAGGAGGATAGCAATTAATTTCTTGGACCTTATTCTCCCTGCTTCACAGAGACCTAGACTCTGAGAGTAAGGTAAGGCTTCCGATTAAAAGTGCAGTATGGATAGTGTGGATGGTGACAGTTGTGTTTGGGGGAATGTGCTTTATTGTCCTAACAGTAACTTATCTCACCTAGTTCGGGGGGGGGGGGATCCAATTATGCTTTTTAAAGATGTTCATAGTTGTACTTGAAGTTTACCTTATTACTTGTTATTGTCACCTTTAGTATCTGAAAAGTGCTAAATTTAAGACGGCATTACTTTGCATGCTAACTGTATTACAGTTGGACTGAAGAGGTATGTGTAGTGCATGAAAAGCTTGTGTTAAGTATTGTACACCGTTTTGTTCCAACGCGCATGGTCCAGGGTAAATCTTGGGGTCACATTTCTGAGCGAGCAATTAGTGTTGTTGGCTTGTTCAGTTGCTTCAGCATATTGAGGCTGTGTTTTATTACTTATTTTGAAACGCACGCAATTAATGTTGTTAGTTCATTCAGCTGCTTCAACATATTGAGGTTGTGTTTTATTATTATTTATCCTGAAACAAAAATGCCTAACAGGAGAAGAAAAATCTGATTACAAACATCAGGAATAAAATTCAATGTCTTCTTTGCATGCAAGTTTTTGTCAGTGCCTAAAGAGTATAATGCGAAACGACACTACAGTACATTATACAACAAAACCTTTGGTATGTATAGTGAAGAATCAAAATGCACCATTATCGCAGAATACAAGAAGAAACTGATGCATCAAACCAGTTTTCTTTTCTTGCAAAACTTACAACTGAACAAAGATCTAGCCTTGCCATTTCATACAAAGTAGCACCGGCGTTAGCGAAAGCCAAGAAGCCTTTTAGTGATGGTGAAGAAATGTGCAAATGAAATGGCAAAACAATTTAATGAGCCAAAATTAGCTGAGAAGTTCAAAACAGTGGCATTATATCAACAGACCATCGCAAGACATGTACAACACATGGATCAGTACGTTTCAAAAAGCTGTGTGATTTAATAGCAAAATGTGAGTACTTTTCATTGTGGCTTGATAAAAGTACTGATCAAGCAGACTTTGTTTTTGCTCGAGCTATTCAAGAGGACTTTACTATTAATGAAGACCTCCTCACAGTCTTATATCTTTATGTGGGACTACTAAAGGTAGATATTTTTATAGCAGTTCAAAAGTCTGTTATGAACTACGGAGGATTTGCTAAGTATTCCTGCTTCACAACATATGGGGCCCAAAGCTATGACAGGGACTGGAAGTGGCATTTGTTGACTAATGAAACAAAATAATATTAACTGCCCTACAATTCACTGCATAATTCACGAAGAAGCATTTTGTGGAAAATTTCTATGTCAAGTCAATGCCATGAAAGTAGCTGATAAAATAACTAATTATATGAAGAGGCAATAGATCTCTGAGTCACTGCAAGTTTTGAGATTTCTTGAGTGAAATGGATGTTGCATACAGTAATTTGCTCCTTCATTGTGATATTTGCTGGTTGAGTGCTGGAAAATGTCTGGAACGCTTTTTTGCCACGCGGAAAGAAATACCTATATTTCTTGAAAATGATGTGAAGTCTGACACAACAGAACTTGAAAATCTAATGCAAGATCCCATATTTTTATCAGATCTTGCATCTATAACAGATATGACCAACCATTATGCTATATACTGTTGTTCTCAAGTTTTGGAAATTGTACTCATTTTACCTATGCATTGTACTGCTGTGCACAAATGTTTTACTTTTACTATATTTCTGTAACCCTACTTTAATATTTTGTCAATATCATAATTACTTGTATTATTTCTGCAGCTTTTCTCCTCGGGTCTCCACTGAAAATAGTCCCCTGTCTCAGTTGGACTAGCCCAGTTAACAAATGTCAAGCAATAAATAAATTTGAATGAGCTGAACTTAAAACTGCAGGGCAAACAGAATATTGACAACTTATATGGTCATTTGAATGGCTTTAAAAGTAAACTGAAGCTTTTTAAATCAACATTGGCTAATTATATTTTTACTTTTATTCCGAATTGCAAAGAACATTTTGTTGAAATATTTTTAGCTCATGTGAAGTATAGTGACATGATCACAGAAGATTGAGAACAAATTTGGTGATTTTAAGGAAACTGAAGTAGATACTTCAATCTTGACTATCACCATTGAAGATGTATCATTCAGCTGGAATTTTGCAATTTGCAATCAGACCCTTACTAACAGAAGTGAAAAAGAAGATTTTTTTTTTTAAATTACTACCAACAGAGAGGTAACCGAAATTGAGGACGTTTGGACTCGAGATGTGCTCAATGCTCGGGAGCACATACCTTTGAGAAAGCACTTTTTCAATGATGAAATTCATTAAATCAAAGTACAGGTGTTCATTGACAGATAATTCTCTTGCAAATTTACTGCGATTGGCAACTACGAGCACCAAAACTGATGTAGCTGCTTTAGTAAATGAAGCCGAACTACCGCAGAGCTCTCATTAAAGTGAAGAGGTTGAGAGGTATGCCGGTCACAAATGCAAGCAGAGGTGTAATTAGCACTCCAGGACAGATATTCAATTTCAAAAAAAAGGACTCGTTTTTTGTGCATTTGAATCTAACAAGTTTCAGTGGTTCAGACCTGTGAAGAATTTCATAAGCATTGAGTCAGAGGCTGTCAAGAAGAGTAAGCATGCAGAAGGAAACACAGACACTGCTAACAACTGAGTTAAGAGGGTTAAATGCCAGCAGGTGTAATATTTTACTACAGCTAGAAAACTGGCCCTTAATGGAAAGACATTTGTTCGTTAAAAATTACTGCAGCTTGTCTAATGTTTCAATAAAAAACTTTTATAAGCACAATGACTTTTCTTTCTTGTGAAATCTTTGAGGTGCTTGCTAAACCTAACTAAAACCGTAGAACTGTTATTATGGATGCAGCCCCTCAGATTGCCCAAGGCTGGACAGCCCTGACATACAATATTTGTAACAATTTTGTAAATTTTGCAAGGTCAAATCTTCATCCACACCTACTGCTAAGAGAAACTATTTATCCAATACCTCCCTTCATCAATTTTTCTTTTTTCCTTTCAACATTTCCATTACTAAAATGTATTTTCACTTATGATTTCATGCATTTTTAAAATAATGTTATTTTGCTGTTCAATCAAATTACATCTACAAGTTCTCTCTTTTCCTGGTATTTGTTTCTACTGCACTCAACTTTTCCATTTTTCTTCATCACTTTCCCTACTTGTGTCTCCTTTCTGATCATAGATTTTTTTTGTTTCCTATTCAATATCTTGTCCTTAACCATTTCTTCATTATTCAGTTGAGACGGTCTCTATTAATTGAATATACAAAACAGGAACACAATCACTGTGCGTTTGAAGAAACTCTTTTAATTCTGGTACCTCGGCCTTCGCCTTCTCCTGGAATACATTTTACAATGTCAAACACCACCCTTTTTATATCACTTCTGATTGAATTATTGGTGCACCAGCCCTCTTTCAATAAATTAATTACCTTGGATTTTTTAGATTTTTTACCCAACCATATAAAATGCATCTAAAAAACATTTTCTAACTTCCCCTACTTTCATTATTTCAGACTTCATTAAATATATATAAACACTTTTATACAAATATATTTGCATTCATGTGCATGATCTTTTATATTTATAATAAATGCTTTCATGTAAATAATGTTAATAAATTATTACATTTATAAATATTTTGTTACTTGAAACCAATATAATTATACACTTTACATATATTACTCACTAAATGCTTTCTATAAACATTTCTTATTTCTCAGAGATATGTGGAAATAATAGATTTAAATTTCCATGTTCATTCCATTAGGAAACCAGGTTTTATAATTAAGAATAAACCTGGATTCCATTTGTAACAATCTTTCACGAAATACAGTTTCATTTCCTAATACATTGGGCCTACCCAACACACAAAATACAAACCCCTCTGGGACCCCCTTATGCTCTTCATAAAAATGTTTCCCTACCGGACTTTCCATTCTTTTGTGTTTTATATCACCTAAATGTTCAAGAATCCTAAGCTTTACCTTTCTTGTTGTTTGTCCTATGTACCATTTCTGTTTCACACATCCACAACCTATTATGTAAACCACCCCTGTGGAATTGCAGTCGTAATATTCACGGGCCCTATATACGACATCATTTATTTTGGTGCCATCCAAACTTTTGACCCGACTGCAGATCTTACAATTTCCACATCTAAATGTTCCCTTTCTAATATTCTTTCTGAATGTACTGATATTTCTAAAATTCAATATTTCTTTTAAGTTTGGATATCTGCTGTAAGAAAAGGTGACTCTTGATGGAAAAAGTTTTCCTATTTTATCATCTCCACTAATGATGGGCCAAAATCTCATCACTGCCTCCCTTATTACATCTGAAAATTGTGAATATCTGGTGACAAAAAACATATTGTCACCAGACCTGACTTCCCCAAGCGCAAGGAAACTGGAATCCAAATTTTCATTTCTTTCACTCCAAAACTTACTTCTTGTTTCCGATGACTTCCCAAGTCCTAACTCACGTTCTACCCTATCTCTGGCCAATCTAATAATTTCTTCAGAATATCCCCTTCCTCTAAGTTTTTCTTCAACCTTGCTAAATTCACTGGAAATGATTTTACTCTCTGAAGTGTGTGACCCTATACGTTTAAATTCACCAAATGGTAAAGACTTGAGCAGGGAATCACTGTGCATACTGGAGGCATGTAAAAAATTCTCAGCTGCTGTCTTCTTCTGAAATGGTTTGTATTGTATTTTATTATTCGAACTCAAATAAATCTCCACATCCAAATATTGGATACTTTTTCCCCCGATAGTATAGGTGAAATCTAACCCCCAAGAGTTTTCCTTAATTTCTGAGACAAATTTCCCAAAATCTTCTAAATAATTAAAAGAGAAAGGCATTTACAATTATTCACTTGCCATTTCATTTATACTTGGTTGTTTACATTTCCAGTTCTGTATACATTTGTTTCATGTGAGAGACTTTACTTGCCATTTATTTTCCACTGGCAAATCTCCTTACTATGCAATATCTTGCCCTGCTTATCCTCAAATGCCTGTCTATACCCAGTCCTGGTGGAAAAATGCAGACATGTTTGCATTTCTTATAAAAGTATACATTTAGCAGACATGATAGTACATAATCGCTTTCTGCCACCAGATGTCGTCATGAGTGTTGGGCTGGGTAATAAGAACACAGGCACCTTAATATGTAATACATGTTGTATTTGTAAATATATAGTGAATAAATTTCCTAGAATTAATAATATTACTTTTTTTCTAAAGGTGTATATACATACAATACTGAGTGGGTGTTACGCTTTGAAATGCAGTTGCAATTTGTACTATATAGGCGAGACAGGTAGAGCTTTTAAAACTCGCCTTCAAGAACATATTTGTGACATCAACAACAAAAAGTTGGAAAGTCCTTTAGGTAGTCACTTTGCGTTGGTACATAATGCTAATCCCAAAACTTTAAAAGGATATATTTTAGAGAAAGTTGAAGTATCCTTAGGGGAATGTGTAAATGTGAAGAATAAGCTGTTAAAGGAAATTTTTTTATTTTAAAATATAACACTTTGGAACCCTTTGGCTTAAATAAGGAATGTGACTGGAAATATGTGATTTGAATAACTGGATAATTGTTAAATTGCTGAGATGTATAGGATATTTAAGGGGAAGTGGAAATGCTGTATTTTAAACTCTTGGAAGGCCTGCAGCCAAAGCTATAAGTTTTAATAAAATTGGTGTTCTAAAGGTCCGTGACTTTGGTTGGTCATTTTATCATATTCTGTACTAGTTGTACTAGTTATTGTGGTCTTTTTGACTGTTCAAAATCCCTGACACTTTTCTGACCTCTCCCACCTTAATCTTCTTCACAATGTCTATAGCCATGATAATACCGGGAGGTGTGGTTTTAGACCTTCACCTGTTTGTGATGCACTTCTTTGCTATTAACAAAAGCAGGCATCTCAATTTACCCGTGCTCTTCCATGTGATTATATGCTCACTTGGTCTCTCCCCACCCCCAGCACTTTATTCAACATTAGCTGCACTTGTGTTTTAAAGTTTACCATCCACAGTCACAGAATATATGATTCTACCCACCATTCTACCACATATCACATCTCCAACAGATCCTTAATGCAGTTTAATACATGTTAGCTAACTGTGCAAGCATGTAGAAGTATACATGGAGACACTTCAGTCCAAATATTCTAAAGCATTTAGAGCTTGTGGAATACTTTGACGACAAACTGATCTGATCCCACTGCCATTCTGAAAGAGTTCATCCTAACTTCCTTTCTCCTTCCCTTTTTATTTGCTACACTATAGCTCTGAGGTTATCTACTACAGCTCTACATCCCTTACTTACAAGTGAGGCTGTCTGGGGGCTCACAGACCTTGGTTCCTGCAAAACTCTTACTCATCAGCAGCTGGTTGTTCTGTCTTCCTCTATGTACATCTAACAAATAGGCAAACATGGAAGGAAAAAAGATAAGAGGAAAAAACAAACAGTGAAGGAGAAGGTAGCAAAAGAGAAAGTTTAGAGAGAAGTAATGGTAAACAAAGGGGAAATGCCCCCTGCTGTTCATGCTGTACATTAAATCCCTGCAGAAAGTGGGTCATTCCTCAACCCCCTATAGGAAAAGAACAACCCCTGGTGTGGGTTAAACCGTATCCCCGCCTCCTCCCAAGTCTAAACTTCTCTGTTGATGTAAAATTGCACCAGATACATTCTCTCTCTCTCATGTACCAGTTTTGTACTGCTCCATATCTCATCACCTGTCCTTTCTCTAAACGTTTTGACTTCACTTCTAATATTCTAACTACCTCATATCTAAAATTCTCTATAAATACGTAAACAGACATTCATACATTAATCTTGTTCATTGTCTTTTATATCTATTGATAATCGTTCAGACAGTAATCTTTTCTCTCGTCTGTTGACAATTTTTCAGCTAGCAACTTTTCTTCTTTCCCCACAGTTATTCTTTCATTTCGTTTACTATTACTTCTATTTCTCAACACAAATTGTAGACATTAAAGCAGCATATTCCACAGTCATTTGGGGAATTAAACAACTGTCCCAACTTTCACCCCATTCAAATCTGCCTTTGTCTATACAATTACTGAGACGATGCTAAAGTGCCACTATTTTCCAGATCTATGTTTTCACTGCCCTTTCCTCCCTTTATTTCATACTCATTCTTGCTTTATTTTCCTTAAGTAGTTTTTACTGACTCCTTTTACAGGTTCATAGTTAAGTAATAAGCTTGATACCCCTGCAGGCCATTGTAAGCCATGTCAGTTTCTCTTTTTGTGCTAGAAATAGCCTATCCCATTTGGTTAACGATTGAACTTACCCATCCATCCCATGGTCGATAATTCTATATTACCCCTAACAACAACTGGGATCATACTTTAGACAATTTGAGAGGAACCATGCATGGGATAAAGCATTTAGGAGCTACCTCAGTGCTTTAGCAGTACAGAGGCAGTCTTGGGGTACATTTTCTGTTTCCCATCCAAAGATCTAAGTTGTGCTTGAAAAGAGACAGCAAAATATACCTGTCCCTCCAAACTATTCTGTTTTTAACATCTTGATACTTTTAACCCAGCCAAATACTTCAACTAGCCTAGGTGGTTTTGTACCTTTCCCACTTCCTTCCTTCATTTTCTTTATTTTCACTTTACTGTAGCATTCTGAGATAACTAATTCAAACAAGTCATTCTTATGCACTTCCACTTTTCATTAAAAACTTCTCTTGCATCCCTATATTTTTTACATCAATTTTTCTTCCTCTGTTCCTAAATTCTTTAACTTGCACACTATCACCTTAAATCTGTTTTTTATTTCACTTTCTTTATCTAATGAATCTTATATAATTATATATTCCTTTTTAACCATAACACTTTTCCTTTTTTGTACAGGCTTTAACCATTTTATCATACCATATATTCTTTAAGTACTCAACAAAATCTAACATTGTTTATAAGTGATGAGCAGAAAAAAATGATAGCAGCAATAGCAATAAAGGCAATAACTAATACGTTATTCAGACTTCTACATTCATAAAATCTATCAGGTTTCACAACTGCAGATGCATCCAAGCATACTCAAAATCAATAAATTCCATTACTCCAAAAGCCAATAAAAGCATACAACAGTGCTGAAACACAGGAATCAACAAGATAAAATCATAATTACAGATGTATACAATTCATATAATCAATATGAAAAAAAAGTTATGTTCTTGCCATAACATTCCATCTCAGTTGTTGCTTTATTTGTCTTCAACCTGTGGGTCTCGGATCCAACTTCAGATCAGACTCAGCCATATACTCCAGCCTTGGAGCTGAAAACGGAGCTCCTCTTATCCTATCCATACTGCCCCACTCTACCTCCATCCCTCAGATCGAATTTGCTGCTGATTACGAAAGAACACTCCTTAAGCACAACCAAGCATCAGCCACACTATACAGAAGAATAGTTCAGGGGCTCGAGTGATACAGTAAGTGGGATGAGGGCGGGGGGGGGGGGGGTTGAAGACAAATGAAGTAACAACTCAGATGGAACGTTTGGTTTTCAACTTGTGGGACAGAGTCCCCAGCGACATAATCCCTGGGTGGATCTGCATGGAAGAGCCGAAGGAGGCTCTGTCCCTGGAGCAAACATTCAAGTTGTAATGGGATATGAAGCTATGAGAGGAAGACCAAGTAGCTGCTGAATAAATGTCATTGGAACTCTGGACCAAAAAGTTGCGGAAGTGGACAGAGACCTACTGGAATGGGCCTTGACCCGAGTTGGCACAGGAATTCCTTATTTTGAATATGCCAGTGCAATACACTTTGAAATCCAATTAGTTAAAGCCACTTTAGTGATTGGTCTTAGTAATCTAAAGATAGCAAAGGAGACAAAGTTGGTCTGATTTTCTGATGTTTTTTGTCCTATCCAAGTAAAAACATACCTGTCTATGTACATCAAGATGATGATGCTTGTATTCTCCCTTGTTTTGGAAATTAGGAAAAAAGACTGCAAGGTTAATGACTTTGCTGACGTTGGCCTCTGAACCAACCTTGGGCATAAAGGAAGGATTAGTGTGAAGAGTCACTGCCCTTGTGAAAGATAAGGAGGTTTTAATGGCCAAGGTTTGAATCTCGGAAACCCTCTTAGCAGAGGTAATAATGTTAAAGATGCAGAATCTTCACCAATAAGGAAATTCGAGATGGCTACCAACTGTACCTTGACTATAGAAAAACTAGCTCCACTGTGAAATATGTAAGCTAAGAAATCCAGAATAGCCAGAATAAGAGCCATGAAATGGTCTAACTAGTGCTGCTGCGCCAAAATAGAAAATGTCTTCCATTTTGTTATAGAGTAAATTTTCATTGTAGAAACCTTATGAGCTGCAATCAAATTCTTCTGAACAGGACAGGATAGCCCGGGAGTACTAGTCAAAGAAAGTGGAGCAGCCAAGCAGTTAGCTTCAGGCTGGGAACATCTGGATGTGGGTAGCCCGATGGATGGGAGAGATGATCTGGAATGGGATAGAGAGTCCAAGGAGGACATAGAAGGTGACACCACAGGAAGGGGAGCCAAACTTGTCAACGCCAGATCGGGGCAATGAGGATGACTGCACTTCAACATCTGAGCTTTCTGGAGGAATTTGGATATCAGGGAAAGGAGAAGATAGTCATAAAGATGACCGGGGGGGGGGGGGCAAGCATGGATCACAGCGTCTCTGGAAGACTCCCCCAGAGGGGGGATCAGGGCAAAATACTCACTGCACTTGGTGTTGGAAGGAGAAGCAAAGAGATTGCAGCAAGGCTGACCCCATTTCTGAAAGCTCATGTTTGCCACTGATGGATTCACAGCCCACTCGTGAGGCATTGAGGCATCAGAATAGTTCTGCTGAGCTTGCTCACCAGACTGTCTGACTTCCCGGAATGTGCATTGCCACTAGATAGTGGTTGGAAGAGATCGCCCATTCCCACAATCTCATGGCTTCTTGACATAGGGGATAAGACTTGTTTCCTCCCTGCTTGCTGGTGTACCAGGCAACCAACATATTGTTGGTCTGGATGGCAAATGTCCCCATGGGAAAAGAGGCATGAAGAGCTTGCAAAGCTAAAAAGACCTCTCTCATCTCAGGGACACATATGCAAACTGGTCTCTAGGGAAGACCAGGTGTCTTCGACCATCTGACCCAACCAGTGCCCCCCCCCCCCCCATCTGAGCTGGGAGGTGTCTGTGGTCATGGTGGCTTTGGGAGGAGGGGAAAAGAATGGTCGTCCTACGTAAAGATCCTGAGATCGAAGCCACCATAGGCGAGACTCCTTGCAGACTCTAGATAGTTTTACAGGATAGTTCATGGGTAGATAGAGAATGGACCACATCACCTCTGGGGTCCACTGAAGTATCCTCATATGAAGACAAGCCACTAGCAGAAGAGTTACAGTAGCCACCATCAATCCCAAAGCTCTGAAAATGAGAAAAACAGGGGAAGGATGGTCGGAAAAGATCTGAATTACATGTAGTTGAAGGGACTGAATCCTGTCCGGTGGAAGGAAGGCCATGTATTGTGCTGTGTCCAGCTGGGCTCCTATGAAGCTGATAATCTGGACCAGATCCATTTTGGACTTTGAAAGATGAATAGTTATGCTCAAGGTCGAGGCTAGGTGAAGGAGATAATTCCTGGCCTGAAAAAGTCTATGCTTGGTGGAAGCAGTGAGGATCATCCAAATAAGGAAATACGCAGAATCCAAGCAGTCTCAGGTGAGCTGCAACTACTGGCATCACTTTGGTAAACACCCTGGGGGCTGTGGTGAGTCCTAAGGGGAGCACCCTGAACTGAAAGTGACTGGCTCCTGGAAGTGGAGGAACATTCTTGAGCGTCTGTCCATCCTGATGTGGTAATATGCATCCTGAAGAAAGGGCAGAATGGCCTGTATTGTGACCATCTGGAATTTTGACTTGGCAACAGACTTGTTTAGGGAAGTGAGATCCAGAACTAGACTGAAGTCCCCTATCTTCTTTGGCACCAAAAAGAATCCTGAATAGATGCCAGATCTCAAGTGGTCTTGGGGGAAGGTTTGGATGACTTTTTCGGCAACTTTTCGATTTCCAGGGCTGCCACCTTCCTTTGATTGGGTGGCACATCAGGGAGGTTTTGTCTCGGACTTGGGGATTTGAAGAAAGATAATATCCAGGGGTTACACCATCCCGTTAACACCAAACGATCAACAGTGATGGATTCCCAGGCTGTTAGGTGTAAGGAAAGACATCCCCTGACTGCCTCCAGAGTAGAACAATCAGGCAATCCTTCAGGATTGCTGAAAGGGCCCGTCCGAGAATTTATCTCAAGACCTCTGATTTCTTGGACCCCTCCTGCTGCGGGGGCGGGATCTGCCATTGGAATAATTTCCTCCTCTGCCTCTGGAGGAAAAGTCTCCCTGTAAGTCCTGGAAAACACAGTCATTTCAAAACCATAGCTTCTTACCACCACGGTGATTCCTGGAATTGGATCATTGTGGGGTAAGAAAAGCGTATTCCAACAGCAGATAAGGTCTTTCTTTCTCGCTCTAAGAGAGAGTGTCTCTCTAACAGTGGGACCAAAAAGAGATGATCCGTCAAAGGGCGTGTTGAAGAAGGATGCCTTGAAAGGTTCTGAAAATTCACATAGCCGCATCCAGGCATGACGTCTAATGGCAATGCCCAAATCAGCTGCCCTTGAAGTGCCCTCTGCCACATGCAAAAGTAGCCTCAAGGACGTGTTAGAGATAGAACAGAGAGTGGCCATTCTGGAGGAGGAGATCTTCTTGTCCTCTTCAGACATGGAACCCAGGACAGAATCAGAGTGTTCCTTAAAAAGGTCTTTCTGAAGTCTGATCACCTGTGCCAGATAATTCAGTGCGTGCAGAGAAAAAGTTGCTAAACAGTAGACCCACTTACCAAATCTGTCCATCACCCTTGACTCCCTGTCAGAAAGATGGAATGAACAGCTCTCCTGGGCCAGCTCTTCCTTTGTGGTTGGTGCAACCACCATCGCACTGACCTGGACACCCTTAGTCCTGCGTGACCTGTCGGGGAGGGGGGCGCACGCTAAGTATCTTAGGATGCTTAGAAATGGGCTCTACCATGTCCTGTTCCTTCCAAGCCCTGCGGGCTATCAAGTAAATCAGGGGGTCCGCAGGGGGGGAACCCAGGATGTAGCTGGACCTGTTCCAAACGCTTCCAGGAAAACAGACTCTGAGTTTGGTTTGTGGGCAGATCACCCACATTTATGTCCAAGTATTTCCATGATGTCCCCAAAAGAGACATCCTCAGGTGGGGATCTGAGGACCCTTCCTCTTCATCCAAGTCCATGTCTTCTGTCAGGGATTCTGGTGGGGAATTCAACTGCCTCCTTTTGCATGCGTGCTTCCAGTGCACCTCCTCGGGGGATGTTCCGGGGAGGTGTCAGAAGACTCAGCGTGCTCCTGATGAGAAGACACTTGAAAACTTCTTGGAACAGGTTGTCCTGAAGGAGACAGGAGAGAGGGATCTGGCATGGCCAACTCAGAAGGAGGGGGGTTGGATCCGAGGGAGGGAGAATTGAGGCTCTTGTGGGGGCTGACAGAACCCTCTCCACTACTTTGAAGGCCAAGGGTGAATGAGACTCTGAGGGCAAGTCCATTGGGGCAGAAGCCACTGATGAAGCCAGATGAACCCCTGCCGCTCCAGGCGCTGAAGGTGGAGTCGGATCCAAACCATCAAGAGCCAAAGCACCGAAGGCGAGGGATAGCTCTGAAAGCCTGGCAGCTGAAGCCAATCCCTCATACACAATGATGAAGCTAGGGCTCCGAGAGTCATTTGGGCCCGATGAAACTAGGGCCAAACTACTCAAGGTGATGGTCGAAGTATAGGTACCTATTGGCACCGATGTCTTGAAACTTAGGATCCTCAGACCGGAGGGCTCTGAAGCCGAAGGTCGGATCGGAGAAGGAGAAATTTGCATAAAGGTAGGCTGTGTGATCATGGCTCCAGAGGGTGATGGAGCTGGCAAAACTCCCAAATGAATCTGCACCTTCAGAAATGTTCTCATTAGCCAGTCTACCTCGAATTCTGAGAGGCTCCAGGAAGACCTGGCAAAAGAAGCTGTTGACTCCGGCATGGAGTGGTGTCTCGGTGATGCCGACAGAGGAGACTTTGGAAGAGGGCTTGTTGGCTCCAGTGAAAAACACAGATCAGAGCAGAGGGGAAGTAGTAGAAGTAGTCGGGCAACTTTTGCCAGACAGTTCTCCAACAGGAACTGATGCACTATTGGGAGACTGCTTCCTTAATATGTCCTTTTCCTTAGGTTTTTCAAGACCCTTGTCACTGGCTTTTTTGAGGGGGTTGAAGCCCCTGATATAGTCACAACAGAAGAAGTGGAGGCAGGGAGAAGGCCCTTCAGGATTAACTTATTTTTTCCTGTCTGTAAGAGTGCAACTTCAGAGCTTACGTAAACTTAATATCAAGACTGAAATCTCCTTTTACATCTCAAATACTTAATGCTCCTTGTTTATTCGAGTACACACAAACAAAAGAATAGGGATACTGTGGACATTAGTAATAAAGCAAATGTTCACATTTTAAGTCCACTGTGTCCAATGCAGTCTATCAAAATAAGTTAAACTGCCAATGTCCCTAAAGTTCATAAAAATCAGCTGATAAAAATCAGACGTTAGTTATAAGTCTCAAAAGCAGACAGTATCAGAAAAAAGTTTAAACAATACTTAGTCCTTAAATCCAACTTTCTAAACAATCTTTTTAGGAAAGAAGCTTAGACATGTATCCTTCTCATTTCCATGATCCTCTCTCTGCAATTCCCAAGGAGATTTGCAACTCATTCTTGCACTCTTCTTCACTGAATGTTATTGATGGCTCTTCTCTACTTTGCTGTTAATTTAAGAGGTCAACTATAACCCAGTATAATTCTCGATAATTATACAATGCTAAATCAATATTAATTATGATAACATTAACGTCTTCACTGGCTTTGCTTATCCAGGCGACATTTGTCTGAAGGAGAAGTGGAGATGAAAATAAAATGGGAGTGTTACTGGTGAAGGTATGACTGTGGAGGTAACACTGACAACCTTTTGAAAATTACAACAAAGTGTCTGAAATCAGGTCACTCCTTAATAATCCTTTAGCTTCATTCAGCCCTCTTTCTTTCACCTCATGTCCCTTGCTGCCTGCATTATATGTCTCTTCACTTCACTACATTCCACACATCTCTAACACCAACCTCAAGAATCTTCTCTATGCAAGGTAACTTGTGTGAGAACTAGAAATTATACATCAAGAAATTCAGTTAACTGCCGACTGTAAGCAATATATCCAAGAATTCTGAAAATACAGTGTGCTGCATTTCTACAATGTTTAAAATACAAAAGTTTTAAAGACGAAGAGTACTACTGCTGCTATAAGACAGAAGTTTACGAGTTGCTGCGAGTCAAGGGAAAAAACTTCCACTTCTTCACATAGGCAAACAATCCCATAGAGTACAGACAATTATGTTAAGGAATTAAAGAATCAAGCCAAAGACTACGAATTTGGTAAGTTCTGTGAATCATCAGCTTGAGACAAAATCATATGAGATATCAAAAATAAAACAAGATGTAGACTTTTGACAGGATGAGGTTTGATGAAATTACTTCATCACAGTTAAAAGAGCTCACAGGCCAGTGAAATGTTTGAAGTTGCACATCAGATTTAAAAGCTGAAACCAAATAAAAGCATAGTGCATACAATCCCGGGGAAGGATGTATGGGATATGAAATGCGTTGAATTCTGCATGTGGTGTGACTAGAAGCAAGATAAAAAGAAAACTCTTGTGAATAATAAAGTTGGTAGAAGGAATGGAAAAACTACTTGGCTAAATCCATCCATCCTCAACTCCTTTTCCCATTTTTTCTCACATGGGGTTGGGGTGTCACTTCCGCAGTGACAATCATCTTGAGCCAAGTTTTACACTGCCTGATGACTAGCCCTGCCATGGCAGTTGATTTGTATCACTCACTTGCACACACAGTCACACCTACAGCCAATTTAGTGTGCCCAATCCACCTGCTGCATGTCTTTGGAATGGGGAAGAAACCTGAGCACTAGGATGAAACTCACTTGACCGCAGGGAGGATATGCAGACTCCGCACAGAAGGCACCCCCCCAGCAGAGAATTGAACCAGAGAACCTCTTGCTGTGAGGTGACAACGCTAACCGCTACACTACCACGGCCACCCTAAATTACATTAATTACTAATTACTTAGCTAAATGAAGTATGCAAAATTAAAGAAAACTTTTCAGTTTAATAGCATACATGTAGTAAAGTAAATACAAGAAATGGAGTTGCTTGTGGGTACAAAAAAGTGTTGATATAATTTGCATGGAATTAGTCTACAAAAAGTGGCACAGGAGATTCATAAGAAAGAAATCAAAGCAAATAAGTTCAACATTAACATGTGAAGTAAGATGTTGAAATTGATGTACAGTGTAATACAAATCTAATGTTTGAAAATATGTGCAAAGTCCTGAATCTGAAAGAGAGTCAGTTGATGTTAATACTGAGACTGTACTAGCGTGGGGTCATTTCAAACAAGAGCATGGCAAATTGTCTTGACCAAGTTACTGAATGGTCTGAACTAGTACAGCCTTGCTCTGAACAAAGAGCAAAAGTGGAATTACAGAGGTAAAATGAGTCATGTTTCAACTTCGGGTTTTATACAGATACATTCTTCAGAGCATAAAGAAACTTTTACAAGCTCTCTTAAAATGGCATACTACCTTTTGAAGATTAATCTAAAAACATCAGAAATAACTATGTTATAAGGAAATTACTGGAAGATCATGTGGAATGGTGTTAGAAGACAAAGCAACAAAACATGGTTGAACAGCTTAATTACAGACAAAAGTGCCCACTCACTGAAATGTATATATTTTTATATACTTTTTCTAGTCCTTGTGCTTGATGACAACTCAGCAGTTTGTTGTCCATTACTTTCCCATCACAAGGGTGAGACCAGTCTGTGTCACAGCCATAACACAGGCAACCATGGTCTGTATTTCTGCTTTTTAAAGCCCTAACCTCTCCCCCTGGGCAGGGAATGTATGATCCATGTCATCACGGGAGCCACTACACCTTCCTGAGCATTTGCACATTTCTGCACACTTACGTACGAAGACCACCATATTCCTGATTTAGTGAGCTGCAAATATACCCCAGGACCCGCCAGTATTGCCACATCTCTTCTAAAGGTCAAATTACAGCCCAGCACCTTCCCCTCAGACTAGACATGACCATACTCCTCACGCTAGCTCTAAAAGGTGGCTGTGGCAATAACTGAACTTGGTTGCCTAAGTCTTAATCAGTGCTTTATAGCTATACACCAAAAGTGTTGGTACACACATTTTGATATGAACAAATCCATTTTACAAGTAGATGTAAGCTGAAATTCACTGGTGCAGCGATTCTGCAATAAGATAAGCTTTTGCTTGAATCCAGAACTTCTACTGACATTCAAAAAATATGTTCACACACTGAAAAAGAGCTGCCAGCCACAGTATATGATTATGAAATGTTCCATGAATATAGTTGGGGTAAAAACGTGTTAGGAGAAAGTATTAACCGTTATAGGTTCAAAGGCAAGTACCAGGCTAGCTGCTTTTGTGTGTCATTTTAAGCCAAGCCTATACAAGTTCCCTTTCAAACCCTGTAGCTTGTATCTGTAAAGTAAACACCTTACCCAAACCACTCCAACCATAAAAACGGTGAGCCCTTGATTTCACAGAATATTCTATTGAAATGTGAACTGCCAAGAAGAAATCATAAATGCCTACTAAAAGTCTTGATCTGTAAATTCACAAACACAAATATATATATATATATATATATATATATATATATATATACACACACACACACACATATACATAGAGACACACAGAAACTCAAACATACAGTACAGGCTGTAGATATAGTCTGCCCCCCAACCCCCATGAACCGAGCACAAAATAAGTACTTCTTATAAAACTACTAACTGTAGCTGCTGGGACTTGCATTCAAGACTGCCTGATGCAAAATATTCAGGAAAGCAGCTCCAAACTCCACTCTCAATGTACTGTATTTCTGACAAAGTGAGCTCAAACATATTCACAAAACACTCGCACAAGTATTATGTATGACTTCACTTACATAGTGTGCACGTGTGATGTACACAGTTGCAATACACTGTTGAATGCTCACTTCATCTACAGTTTATCTGCTTTTATCAAAAACACTCACTGTCGACTGGAGTAAAATGACTGTTCCTTTTTGTACCGAATGCACTTGCTGCATTCACAGTAGGTTAGTGTGTGTGTTAACACAAACTTTTCAGATATACAGAACTTTTTGGCATTAGGTATGGGAACACTGTGTGAACGTTTGCACGTTAGGGTTAGAATAACGGCTAGAGAAGGGGACAAATTTAGTGTTTTGTGTGTGTGTGTGTGTGTGTGTGTTGGTGTACGTGAAGTGTGCGTTAAAATTGTTTGGGTTTTCTCAGCTTAGCATTTAGTTAGCAGCAACGGTAGCCCGCCTGGGATTAAAAATTACCACTGTGTTTTGATCTTGGATCTGTGCAGTAATGTGACAGACAAGCATTTACCTTGAAAAAGGTCATCTGGATCTTAAGATGGATGAGTGCTTTGTTGCATATTGAAAAGTTTAGCTTGTATACCTTAATTGGTTCTTCACTGGTCCCATGCTCTGCAGTAGATTATTGGTCTGGATGTCTTCATTGTAATCTACATATTGGTGAATGCTTACCAATTGCGGATGATCTATAGATCCAGTTTGGGCCACCCTCCACACTCCTCAGTTTTTCTCAGTTTACTGGGAACTGATGTTTTGCCATCTTTAAACAGTAAACCTTACATGCAACTTATTTTTTCCTTGAAAGAAAAAACAAGACCAAATGTCTTTCCTGACTCATGACTTTTGATTAGGACTTAAGCCACACTTTTGCTGGATCAAAAAGTTAGAAAAAGCTCTATGAAGTATACACAGCAGGTAGACCCCCCAGGGCTTCTGACCTCCAGCTGTATTCAATTATTTTCTCCAGAGTTACAGCAGTAGAACACAGGCTATATGTCTGATGTGATGTCATGTGCCTGGCCACATACCACTGTCTCATATGTTTTGGCCAAATCACCCCTGGCTCCCTGCTTTGGGCATCTGAAATGCGGGCAACCTTAATACATACCAAACTACTAAACTAACATACTGAAGGCTTGTCTTGAAATAAATGAAGCATAATACTAGCTGTATAGGATAAAACAAAGTAATTTTTACATAACTACAAAGAAGTCTATTAATACCTCTATGCTTGAGGCTCTGAACTGAGCTAGGTTGACACTCAGACATTAATTTATATGTTGTGTTAGGGTCATGTCATGAGACTCTAAAATGACTATTCAAAAACTAATAGTTCACAGGGTTTTGTGGAATCTGAAAGTCGATTTTTGATTTTTTAAAGCTACATATCTTGTGTTTCCTTATTTGTTCAAATGAAGATGGATGAGTTTTCACATTACACAATACACTTAAGTGATCTACAGCTCGTGAATCGCAGTTTTGTATAAGGAATCACTGCCAACGTGATTTACATTAGTTCTCCAGTAGTGATCACTAGTCGTGTAACCAAGGAGTTGGCATAAATAAGGGGGATGTGGTGACTGCAGGGGGCTAGTCCTTTTGCAAAAAACTGCACTGTGTTTGTGTTTAGTTAAAAGCTTTGACTGGTTAGTTTCAGCTGGTTGAAGCTCTGAACAAATGTCTACTTCATGGGTGGCCTAATGGTTAAGGTGTTTGCCTTACAAACACAAGGTGCAAGGATTGAGTCTCACAAGGCATAACTGGCTAGGCTTAAAATGGCTCGCAAGGGCAGTTAGCTTAGTACTAATCTATGAACCTATAAGAGAAATCCACTACACCCCCCCCCCCCATCTCCACAGTGCAAGGTATTATTTGAACTACACAAGTCAGGCTCATTGTATCTAGCTTGCAGAAAAGTTATGCAGAACAATACAACCTTCCAAAATCACCATCACAGAAACAGTAATAGTGATCAGAAATGCAATAAAATGCAGAAAACTGAGCTGTTCAAAGGCTGCTAGGAAATAATAATGCATACCTTGAGATGATGCAGGCACATTACTGGCAAAAGGATCAGGCGAGGGAGAAGGAACTGTTAAATAAAAGAAGACACAAACATATGTACATGATACGAGTTTTCAGAAGCCAGATATCTCTACAAGATGTATACGTTTCCAATCATAACCCAAGTAATTTATTTTATTAAAATGCCACTAGAAGATGGGTGCTGTTAGTGAGTTTGTAAAATAGACTATAACAGCAAACTACAAATGAAAAACTAGAAATATAAACTTCCAAATCTTTTTCTTTTTCCAAGGTGCAGCAACCAACCAGAGACATGTGTTGCATTACTTTACAGTGAATAAGGGAAACTTCCTTAACAGAAACACCAAGATGGTGTGACTGACTTTGAATACACTGTTCGGTGCAGTTTGCTCTTCATCTGCACTTAACAGAACTCTGTGGTGCACCACCATTCCCAGGGTCTTGAGTTGTAAGATGCAACACAAAGCAATTCTGTCTCAATTTCTCTGCTGTTCTTGGAGAAGGCCTGCAGATCAGAAAAGTTACAGATAACCTGGGATGTTGTTCAGATTCAATTAAGCCTCTTATTCCTAGCAAATCACCAGTGTTTACATGGAACACAATTTGATGGACTCCAAATACCAACCTTTCTGGAGTTTTTTTCCACACTGCAGTACAAGTCAACAATCACATTCACTGCTTAAACAGTCACTGTGTCCCAAATCAGGCTCAGTTCATACTTATGAAAAACTGTTAGTGCTCCAGTTACAGTGTCTATATAATATTGTATGTCTCAGCAAAAACATCTATAATCAGTCTCTAGTAATGATTTACTTATCAAACAATAGAAGCCAAGTGAATACAACTATCAATCTCACCTTTATCTCCTTTTTTAATTTGCCCCTTCTCGTTGTGCTGGCCATCAAGTCTCCCCAGCTGAGCTTCAGCACATTATAACAGCAATAGGAATAGCTCCAAAGTGGAGGATCCTTCTGAACCACTACAGTGAGTCATCATCCTGGAGGGCATGAGGAACTTTGTGGCCCAGTTCATTCTCACTTCAACCTTCCTCGCCAAAGATGGGAAGCTCTTGTCCGAGCAGTTTGAGGATCTGGTTTTACACTTCCAGACCAGGGTCATCCATGTTTTAGAATGAATCCTAACAATCCCCAGGTTGAACTACACAGCAGCATCCCTCCTTCTGCCAAGTTATGTCTACCTGGATATAAGCTTAACAGCATATATAGCACTTCACTAACCCTCCCTCTGAGGGTGACATGAGTTCCGAGGGTGACAAGTGTTCCACATTACTGAAGTAACCACTTGTGTCTTTTATGGGGCATGGTTGCTGGCATTTCAAGACCCCAGAAGGACTTCCCTAACCAGTATGTGTACTTATGCCCATCCCCCCACCTAATGAGTTGCTGCAGGCAAGGCATGCTTCCACCTTAGCCATGAAGGGAGTGGCAACACCCATAAGCAGAAAACCACAAACCCCCTTCCCCAGGGCAAGTACACCTGAGGAAGTTCACAACAGCTCTCTCACTGCCCAAACTGCTAATCAAATTTTTGTCTGTGCTCTAGTCAAGCCTTTATCTCTCTTCACCACACAGCTAGAACATTCCTCCCATTTTTTTTCAGTTATGAAAAGATACAGAGTGCTAATCCATACTATGCAAACAATGCTAAAAAAAAAATAATGCAACCATGGCCTGCACACAATCTGTACAAAACAGGAGTCGCAAAACTGATGTTTATCCAAACTGGTCTCTGTTTAGCAGTACAAGTAAGTGCCTTCTAAGGTGCTGAGTGAATATTTGTAAAAGTAATAATCCACATTTTAATTCATGGAGAGTTGATGGACAAAAGCAAGAACTCAAGCTTTTTACTGCTATTTGTACCATGATATGCATCATCATGAAATAGTACATTAACCACAGCATTAGTATGAAAGGGTGCACACCAAAGCTAAGCAGCTGCTGTAATGTACAACTAGGAATTCTTAATGACAAGGAGTGGGTTACACTATAAATTACCTGGATGAGATGATGTCAAGGAAGCAACATGCGAAAAAGCAAACCTCAAACTTGAGGACACAAACGGTACTGACAAGAATGTAAGCAAATGGATTTATGAGGCAATTCTAAAGAAATCAATACTATTAATCTTGAAGGCACATGGGAAAGTTGGAATACAAGTCTTATCTTCTTGGTGGGTGTTCAAACAGATGGTGAAGGTGTGTGTGGCTCCTGCATCACAATACAACCACAAACTGCACAGACTGCAGCTACACAGAGCTAAAGAAGCTTGACTTTACAGAACGAGCAGTGGGCAGGAAAGGTCTTTTAGAAAGTTGCTTTCTCAGCGTAAATGGTGACTATACAGAAGTGGATGGCATAATCTCAGGAAGACAAAGCCATGAGAATAGGATTGCCACCTTTTAAGTGGGCCAAAGTGGGACATGGGGGTATGGCCAGAATTACAATGGCCACACCCTCTACCATGACATCACCACAGGAGTGGTGAAGGAGATGCTGTTTTGGGTACAACGGCTAGCTGCTGGAGTGACTAGTTGGTTGGTGGGAGTAGCAGCTGGCTGGCTGAATGGATGGCTGGCTGCAGCTACAGATGGTCAGAAGAGAGCTAAAGAAGCATTACTTTATAGAACGAGCAGTGGGCAGGAAAGGTCTTTTAGAAAGTTGGTTTCTCAGAGTAAATTGTGACTATACAGAAGTGGATGGCAATCTCAGGAAGACAAAGCCATGGGAATATCATTGCCACCTTTTAAGCGGGGCAAAGTGGGACATGTGTGTGTGGTCAATATGACACTGATCACACCCTCTTCCATGACATCATCACAGGAGTGGTGAAGGAGATAACGTTTATGGGTACAATGGCTGGCTGCTGAAGTGTCTAGCTGACTGGCTGGCTACTGGAGTAATTAGCTGGTTGGTGGGAGCAGCAGGCAGCTGGGCTGGAAGAATGGCTGGGCGGGCCGGCCAGGCAGAATTTTTATTTTATTTGTTAACCAGGAAAGTCTGACTTGGAATGAGCCAATTTTCAGCAGAGGTCCGGGGAGAAATGATCCAGATGCATGTCTTTGTAATGTGGGAGGAAACCGGAGCACCCAGAGGAAACCCACACGAATGTAGGGAGGACATGCAGACTTGGCATAGAAGGCACCACAGCCAAGAATCGAACCGGAGAGCCTCTTGCTGTGAGGCGACAATGCTAGCGCTGCACCACTGCGCCGTCCATGCATGGCCGGCAGGCTTGTTAGGAAAAAATAAATAAATAAATTTTGTTTTTTTTCTTTAGTGGCTGTAGAAGCACTAAAAACAAACCACTGTACAGCTGCAATCTTTGCAGGACTCTTCCTGCCCCCAATCACCACCCCTTTCATGAATTACAGCCAATTGTTGCATGATTTAAAGCACCCGGACCTAACAAGGATGCTGTGGAAAAGCCAGAAGTAATTGCAGCTTTTCCACTGTGATTCACTGAAATCGAAAAGCAGGACTTTTCAAGCCCTACTACTTTGCACAGTGGGCAATGGAATAAGGCAGCTCTACCCGTGAGTGGTCCATTGATAACGGGATGGGTGGCAACCTTCCATGGAAAGCTATATTTGAGCAGTACAGAGCAGTATAGCTGGGACTGGATGGAACCTTACAGATATGGCACAGCAGCTGTGGCTACAGCATTACCAACACAACAGGCCCTCTACTAGGAAGAATATTCTTAAAATGAACAAGAGAACTATTTCTGGAATGTTTACTTATGTCTACTCATCTCATGGATTATAACCAGTGAAAAGAAAAACTCTTCTAATGTTTTGTGTATGTAGGGTTTACCAAATTCCTGTGATGCTCCCTACCCCAACATAAGTGTCCTTTTCCTATACTCCAATTCTTAAATGAATAATTAAAAAGGTAATACATTTACTACTACATTAAAAGCCTTTTATTGGCATCTAGTAATACAACAAGCATGCTTCTCAATCTAAACACAATTATCTTTGTTGTCTGTTCACTTTTATCCTTTTAAATTCCTATTCCTACACAGTTTACATCTGGACCATTTGATGTTACATGATGTGCAAAATACCTCATTAATAAAAAAGCAGTTTGTAAAACATGATTTACATGGTGTGCGCCTGGTTACAAAGTGAAAACAATACTGCAGTTGCATAACACAGTAGTACAGATAGCAAAGCACTATCAATCCATATGGGAATGAGTAGTGAAATAGCCACAGTAATCTGAGGGAAGATGAGATGTACATTATATACTGTTGAATACACACATCCTGTCAGCAGGGGGAGACCCAGACAAAAACAGGAGCAAACTAACTGGCTGCCTAGGAAGAGACAATGGTAAAGCAGATGAGGGACAGTTGAGACATTAAAGTGAAAGCTAGAGATAAAAAAAAATCCTACCACTCCTACTTATTTAAGAGCATTCCTTCCCTGAATTCACCTCCTTCTTCAAGTCAGTCAGTCAGATTCAGTGTTAAACCTGTGATGGCTTTGTTAAAGTGGCAATGTCATAGCTATAGTATTTTCCATTTGTGATTTTTAGCTTAGTCCCACATGAAAAAAGAAAGCAATTAACTTTGTTCATAAAGCAGATACTCCCATAACTTTACAAATGGACAAGTTTAACAATATTTTATTCTTTAAAACACTTAATTCATTCTAAAGTCAGATTAATTGAAATGAAGCTCTGCACTGGAATACTGATGTTAGTAGTAACTCTTTTAACATATTTTTGTTTGTGTGTGTGCATGTCAGCTGTCGATGGTACATTATAAAACACTTTTTAAGCTATCTCCAAGGCACTGTCTCTGTTGTGCTGCTGTTTTGATCTGCAGTAAGGACGCTGAGAGAAGAAACCAGTGCATTGCAAGTTTCAGCAGCTTTTGTTTGCTTTCTATTAGCAGTTTGAGAAGGATAACTGCTTGCTCCTGACTGCTGTGTTCCAGAATGTTTTGCAACATGGGTCAGTAAAGGGGACATAGATGGGGCCAAATTGAGAGAGATGTGCGCCTCCCACCTGCTCAGCTTGCAAAACCTGTGAAAAGTGGTTCTTAATCTAGGTCTTGCAGAAACAGCCATCAGTCATCCAGGTCCATGTGACCATGCCTTGAGCTGGGAGATCCAAGTACTTGCTAACTTGCTCTCCCACCAGTTACCAAAATCCTTCCAGTCACCCAGTTGCTGGGACCACTTGTCCATATTTTCCAATGAATGAGTCCCTTTTTCATGAGGAAATTAACTTTTGGGATGTCCAGTCGCAAGAGCAAAAGTTGCGTAATGAGGAGGAAGGGGCAAATGAACTTTCCCTATTATGCAACAGCTCATAATCTGGCGTCCACTGAATGAGTGAGTGAGAAGCAATGCTATTAGGATGCATTCTTTATTATTCCATGTTGGCCCCATTTTCTCTTCATCTGCTTGTACCATTTTCCCCAGCAGGGTCTCACGGTACCAAACCTCCACATAAGAAAAGACGGTACGCTCCTACTAATTGGTCTTTCCTCCACTCCCCTAAAACCAACCCTGCAACACCTGCGCTGCTAGTCAGAACTAGTTTGCTAGGTAGCCTCAGCCCTGTCTTGTAAAGAAATTAACCCCTGAATACAACCCAGATGATCTGAGTTCGATATGGGGTTGGGAGGGTGGCCTAATGGTTAAGGTGTTTGCCTTATAAACACAAGGTGCAGGGTTCGAGTCTCACAAGGGATAATTGGCTAAGCCTTAAAATGGCTTGCAAGAGCAGTTAGCCTAGTACTAATCTATGAACCATTCCAGATATAATATTGGCTTGGAAGCTAACAGCAACATCTGTTGAAACAATGATTAGTAATTTATGGGTTTAAAATAAACCTTGTAAATGGATAGTACTAAACAAAAAAAAGAAGGTATGTCTTACCATAACGTTCCATCTGTATTGTTGATCCTCATTCAGTCATTACGTATGGGTATCGGTTCCGAGCTCGGAACCGAGCCGGCCATTTTCCAAGCTCGTGTCAGCTTCAAACTCTCGAACTCAACTCTTACCCACAATTCCCCTCTCCCTGTTACCTCAGATTGAGTTTGCAGGTTAAAGAAGAAAGAGGCTACCTCTGGTCAAATAACCCAAGAGAAATGGATGGTGAGATCCACTAGAAACCACAAGAGGGGGGGAAGGAGGGAGGGTCTAATGACTGAATGAGGATCAACAATACAGATGGAATGTTATGGTAAGACATAACTTCTTTATCTGATATTGTTAATCCTCGTTCATTCCTTACGTATGGGACAGAGTCCTCAGCTACCTCTATTCCTGGGAGGATCTCATGGAAGTACATTCCTGAGTACCATAGAACCCAAAGATGCTCTTCCCTGGAGGCCAAATCCAATTTGTAATGATTGATGAAAGTATGAGGCGTAGCCCAAGTTGCAGCTGCACAGATGTCATGTAAAGAAGCTCTGGCATGGAAAGCAGCAGAAGTTGCCACCAACCTTGTTGAATGAGCCTTTCATGGTAGTAGGCAACGAAATGTTACGTTGTGTGTAAATAAAGGCCACACAATCCTTCAACCATCTAGCTAATGTGACCTTAACAACAGCTGATCCTAATCTAGGTCCAGAAAAGGCCAAAAATAACTGGTCAGATTTACAAAAGGGTTTAGTCCTGTTTAGGTAAAAACGGATTTGCTTGTGAATATCAAGGGTATGTAGGCAATACTCTCCTCTGTTTGAATGGTTAGGAAAGAAAACTGGCAATTCAATGGCTTGATTAATGGACATTTCAGAGATCGCTTTAGGCAGAAATGACGGATTAGTTCTCAGAGACACTCTCTCTATGAAAAATCAAGTATGGACTCTTGATACATAAAGCTTGAAGTTCAGAAATACGTCTGGCAGAAGTAATAGCGACCAAAAACCAGGTTTTCCATGACAAAAACTTAAGGTCGCAAGAAGAGGCTGGTTCAAAAGGTGCCATTGTCAGAGCTTGCAGAACTAATGATAAATCTCATGATTGAATAGGTTCTCTAAAAGGTGGCTTCAGATGATTCACACCTTTTATGAAGGTCTTGCACAATTTATGGGACATAAGAGAGGAATCTTGGACACCCTCATGAAAATTAGAAATTGCAGCCAAGTGAACTCTAATGGTAGAGGCCGATAGACCTGATTGAAACAGGTCGGCGAGATAGTCTAGTATTACCAACACTGGTGCTGAAAGGGGTCTACTTGTTTATCTTTCAGCCAACAGGTGAATCTTTTCCACTTGCTCAGATAAGTAATTCTACTGGAGGACTTATGAGAAGCAATAAGAATATCACGAACTGGTAAAGACAGATCATTCTGCCTGGCAATCAAGGGAATTGGAGTAGCCAAGCCATTAGCTTCAAGCCGTTCAGGTTGGGATGAATCAGGTTCTGTGGGTGTGAGATCAACTCCGGGATTGGATGGAGGATCCATGGTCGATCTAGTAGGAGAGGCCAAAGGAATGGGAACCAAATCTGTCGTGGCCAATATGGTGCTATGAGGATTACCTTGCTCTTCAACCACCGGGCTTTCTTCAGAATGAGAGGAAAGGGCGGAAATGCATAGAGAAGACCAGAGGGCCAATCGTGGACTAGAGCATCCCCGGGTGACTGTCCCGGAGGGGGGAATCAGGGCAAAGTAGTTGCTGCATATGTACTTGGCCGGGGATGCAAAGAGGTCGCAGCAAGGACAGCCCCAGCGGTGGAAGATCTCCGCCGCTATCAAGGGATTCAGGGACCACTCGTGAGGTTGTAGAATGCACCTGCTGAGTCTGTCTGCTATCACGCTGGAACTCCCGGGAATGTGCGTTGCTAGAAGAAAACAGTTGGTAGCCATCGCCCATTGCCATATCCTCATGGCCTCTCGACAAAGGGGGTAAGATTTGGTTCCACCTTGCTTGTTGATGTACCAGACCACCGTCATGTTGTCTGATTGAATCGCAATCGTCCCAGACGGCAGCAGGGGATGGAATGCTTGCAACGCCAGAAGCTCCTCCCTCAGCTCTAGAACATTTATATGCAGATGGGCCTCCGGTTGGGACCAAGTGCCTTGGACTGCCTATCCCTAACATAGCCCCCCCCCACCCCCCACCCCATCAGGGAGGCATCCGTGGTCACTGTGGTCTTGGGTTGCTGGGGGGAAAAAGGGCGAGACCATTGAGAGAGATTGTGTGTCATCCACCAATTTAAATCCTGTTTGCACCTGTGGGTTACTCGAATCATGGCTGAAAGAGAATGCTGAAAAGGATACCATTGGGTGAGCAGGAGCCATTGTAGAAGCCTCATGTGAAACCTGGCCAGGGGAACCAATGGCGATGGAGGCTGCCATGGAACCCAACAGCTGTAGAACCGAGTGAGCCATGGATTTTTTCTTTGAAAAGATTGGAATTAGTTGTTGCTTAATATCCTTAAAATTCTCTGCTCTGGAATAGACGCTCTGCAGTTTTTTTGTGTCCAAGATAACCCCTATGAATTCTATCAACTGAGATGGGGTGACATTGGATTTCTGCCAGTTTATGGTTATGCCTATCCTTTGAGCAGCGAGGAAAGAGTATGCCAGGGCTTTTTCCAGTAGATGTCTGGTGGGGGCGGAAATGAGCCAGTCGTCTAGGTACGGAAACACCTGGAATCCTTGAAGTCGCAAGTGAGCTGTGACAACTGCCATGCACTTTGTGAACACACTGGGGGCTGTAGAGAGTCCGAAGGGCAGCACTCTGAACTGGTAGTGACTGGCTCCCGCACGGAAGCGCAGAAATCTTTTTGATGGCCTATCCACCTTTATGTGGTAGTACGTATCTTGGAAGATCTATAGAGCACATCCAATCATCTTTTTCCAAAAGTGGGAGGATAGACTGTATAGTGACCATCTGGAATTGTTGTACTCTCACAAACTTGTTCAATACACTAAGGTCCAAAATTGGTCTCCAGTCCCCGGTTTTCTTTGGCACCAAAAATAGTCTCGAGTAGAATCCGGATCCTATCTGGTTTGGAGGGACTATTTGGATGACTCTTTTTCTTAGCAACTTTTCTATCTGTAGTGCTACTTCTTCCCTTTGACTGGGTGGAACGTCGGGAAGATTTTTTGACGGGACGGGACAAAGATCGAAGGGGATATGATATCCTCTGGTTATGATCCTTTGTACCAAAGAATCGGTGGTGATGGTTAGCCAGGCAGAAGGGTACAAGGAGAAACGTCCCCCAACCACTTCCACAGGAAAGGAGTTAGGCCGCTCTTCAGGAGCGCTGGTAGGACTGACCAGGGAAAGATCCTTGGAATCCTGGTTACGTGGTCCCCCTCCGCCCCAAAAGGAGCATCTTCCCTGTGAGTTTCCCCCTCTGCCTCTGGGGGAAAACTCGGCCTGTGTGTCACGGAAAGGACTCTGAGATTTCTTGAAGCATATCTTCCCACTCTTTTGGTTTCAGGAGAAGGCACGTTGAGGGGAAGAATAACGGACACCTACGGCAGAAAGGGTCTTACCGTCTTGTTCACATCTGGCCAGTGTGTTTTTCACTTTGGGCCCAAACAACAAGGAGGGCTCAATGGGGGCATTAAGAAAGGAAGACTTAAACGGTTCCGCGAAGTTGCACAAGCACATCCAGGTGTGTCGTCTCAATACCACAGATGAACCCGCCACTCTAGCTGCTCCTTCTGATGCGTGAGATATCAATCGCATAGAGGAGTTCGATATAGACTCAATGGTGGTTAGCTGAGAGGCCACTTTGTCACGGACCTCATCAGACACTGCACCAGCCAAGGTTTCAGAGAGCTCAGAGACCAGATCCCTTTGAAGCCTGGTAAAATGTGCCATATAATTCAGGGACCAGATAGCAAAGGTTGCTGAAGCAAAAGTGCGCTTCCCTATTCTGTCCAGGGCCCGGGACTCTCTGTTAGGCGGATGGACAGTCTGGCTTTCTTCTTCTGCCAGATCCTTTTTCGTTGCGGCCACCACCACCAAATCATCTACAGGAAGACCCTTGGACCAATGGGGATCTGAAGCAGGAGGGGACAAGATCTTTTCAGGCCTCCGGGGAATAGCTTCAACAATATTAGGGGCCTTCCAAGCATGCTGCACGATGAACTTGACAAGTTCATCGGCAGGTGGAGTAACCCAGCAGGTAGTGGGCCCAGCACGAAAAACCTGCAGGAACACGGATTCCTCAGGGGTCGGATTAGAGGGCTGCCAGTCACCTCTCTGTTTAAGGATTTCAAGGATATCGCCAAAGGATATCACAGAGGGTGACCGAGGGGATCCTTCCCCCTCATCGAAATCTGTGTCTTCAATGAGAGACTCCTCTGTGGAGTCCATGTGCTTCCTCTTACACAAACTTTTCTGGTGGACCTCCTCAGCGGGAGAAGCTGGGGAAGACAACAGAAAAGGGGATTCCTGAGGGAATATGTCCTGAGGCCCTTGCACCCGGTGCCCGCTAGGTGCAACTTGTGAAACCGGTGTACCAGAGGAGGGTGGAGGTATAGACAGTCCAGTATCGCCAGCAGCAGTGAAAGCCTTCTCCATTAGTTGGAAGGCTGGTCCACCCAGAGAGGAGTGTATGTCGAGGACAGGGGGCACTCCCAAGAGCTCAGCCTGCCAAATCGGAGTCCCTAGATGGCTGTGGAGCAGCAAGCTATGCGTATCACAGCTGACATCTTGGGTCGTAGCAAAACTTTTCTGCCACGAAGGCAACTGCGGTTCCTTAATGAGATCCATAAAGGGAACAGCAGAAGGGGAAGACTGTACTATTTGCATGGACTTCAAAGACAATGAAGGAGGAGAATAAGAAGGTGTCTTTGGAGATGGGTGTTCACCTCCCAAGGAAGGATAGTTCCTGGGGGGTGGAATACCTCTGGCCAAGAATGCCTGGTCCACAAGACACAACACATCATGTTCAGAAAGACTTCTAGTGGATCTCATCAAGACTGAGGGAGAAATAGGCCTGTCCACAAAAGAGGCAGACTTGGCACCCATCTCGTCTGATCGTACCGAGGACAATGGAGCAGAGAAAGACTGAACTACTGTAGTCTGCACTGAAGGAGTCATCGGTGCCGATGTCATCGTCTGCACTGACACAGGGATCGGTGCCTAAGTGGTTGTCGGTGCCGAAACTGGAACCTACAAACCTGGAGTCAGTAATAAAGGCCTCAGTTCCGAGGAAGATCTTGGAGCCGAAGCGTTCAAGGTCTGCGCCGACTGAACGGTCGGTGCCGATACAATGGTAAAGGTCTGAACAGAGGAGCCCCTTGGTGCCAATATGTAGAAGGCTGCAGGAGAGGATGGAGCTGAAATCACTAATGGAGCCGAAGGTCTGGGCACCGAAAGCACTGGGGCTGACAGAGAGCTCCGGAGCCAAAATTTTACCCTTTTTAGATTTTGGCTGTTGAGAGTCCCCAGCCGGAGACGAAGGCAAGGATTTAGCCTTAGTAGAAACATGCATTTTCTTATGGGCTTTAGGAGGGGTTGAGACCTCTGACCCAGAAATAGCCTCTGAAAAGGGAGATTTTAGAAGTCCCTTCAGTATCAGCTTATTTTTCCTTTCTAACAAAGTTCTGTTAGAAAAGTTTTCACATATAGTACAAGGTGGTTCAACAGATAAATGGGAAGCTCCCAAACAATAAACACAAAGAGTGTGCATCAGAAGTAGGCAGTTTGTGTGCACAATCAGAACACCGCTTAAACCCCAGACTACCCTTTTTATCTGCCATATTAACAAAAAGAAACGTACCAACAACGGTACAACAGAGTACCCAAAGGTATGAAAAAGAAAAGAAAGGGATTACCAAAGATGGTAAGGAGAAATTACCTCACGGTAAAAAGGTTTAAGTAAAGGACAGAGAGGAAAACCTAAAATTATGAACACTAGATGCGATGGGACAAGAGACAATAAAATATTAACTTTTCTGACAGAAAAGTAATTTGTAAAGCAATTAAACGACAACTGACTGTACTGAGCTCAAGAGAAGTAGCTTGACAAAACCGGATGGCAATGCGGCAAACGAAATCTGAGGTAACGGAGAAGGGAATTGTGGGTAAGAGTTTAGCTCAAAGAGTTTGAAGCTGACGCGAGCTTGGAAAATGGCCGGCTCGGTTCCGAGTAAGGAATGAACGAGGATTAACAATATCAGATTAAAGGTTACACATGTGACCCTTTTACCTATGCTTATCATTCTTTCATCTTCCTCAGCATTGTCCCTTACTATCTCCAAAATGCTCCGCCCATATACACTATTTTCAGCCAGATGGACCATACTGACAAGCAGTTATTAGTGCGGGTTATTTGCACCACTAGCTATCACATGCGCAAGCGTGTTAAGACATTTTGAGTCTGCAACTAGTGCAACATGCAGATACTACAATTTATTACTTGCTTGAAATGGCTAAGGGGACTGGTCCATCAAAGATGCCTTTTAGCTATGGCCCACGGATAAAGCAATTAAAAGATAATATTCCAAACAAGTGTGGCAGTTAACGCAGAGGATTAGGGCTATGAGCTGCTAACGAGCTACTTTTCTGCAATACCTAGGGTTTGAGTCCCTCAGCCTTCACTTGTCTACTGTGTGACCTTCAAGAAGTCACTTAACTGGTGCTTTGGGGCAACTGGGAATTTGGGCTAGGCACCTTCCCTAGTAAGTACCTGTGAACAAGCAAAACAGAAATTGTTAAAGGTTATTAAAGTACAACATATGTGACTGTTTCCAGGAGAACAAAGAAATTAAAGGTATATTTGAGTACGAGCCCACTATGTAATCCCAAAATACTGAAATCCCAAATTTCAGTATTTCGAAATTACATAGCTGAAAAAAAAGAAGTTATGTACTCACCATAACGTTCCATCTGAGTAGTTATACTTCATTTTTCTGCAACCTGTGGGTATATGTATCCGTATTGGATCCGAGCCAGCAACTTTTTTTCTAGCATCTGCTCCAAGCTCCGAGCTCCTCCCCTTACCCATAATACCCTACCATCTCCTATCTTCCCTCAGATCGAGTTTGCTGCAACTAAAAATATATATGCAACTCAACCCAATAAACCAACCCTGAAAACAGGATAATGTCCGGGGGACGGAGGGAGGGAATGTTGCAGAAAAATGAAGTAAAACTCCTCAGATGGAACGTTATAGTGAGTACATAAATTCTTTATCTGAAGTAGCTAACTTCATTTTATCGGCAACCTGTGGGACAGAGTCCCCAGCTACTCCGATCCTGGGAGGCCCTTATGGAAGGATATTCCTGAGCACCGCAGAGCCAAATGATGCTCTACCCCTCAAAATCAGATCCAATTTGTAATGGGTAATGAAGGTATGTGAAATGGCCCATGTCGCTGCTGCACAAATATTGTCCAAAGGCACCCTAGACCAAAAAGCAGCAGAAGTCGCCATGGATCTGGTAGAGTGAGCCTTAACTATACCAGGAGGAGATAAACCTTTTGTTTTGTAGGCATGTGAAATACAAAAAGTGATCCATCTGTCTAAAGAAACTTTAGAAATAGCTTTTCCCATAAAAGCTTTAGAAAAGGAAACAAATTGGTCAGTCTTGCGGAAAGACTTTGTTCTATGAAGATAAAAACAAAGTTGTCTATGAAACATCTAACAAATGGAGTTTGCATTCGCCTTTATTTTGGAAGTTGGGAAAGAAAACAGGCAGATTAATGGACTGGTTTATGTTTGCTTCAGATGCCACTTTAGGTAAGAAGGAAGGGTTTGTACGGAGGAAGACCCTATCCTTATGGAAGACCAAATACGGAGGCACGGCAGACAGAGCTTGAAGCTCAGAAACTCTCCTAGCCGATGTGATGGCGACTAGGAAGGCTGTCTTCCAGGACAGAAATTTTAAGTCTACCGAAGCTGCAGGTTCGAAAGGAGGAGCCACCAAGGTCCCAAGGAGGTACAGAATCCTTGAAAGGGGGCCGTAACAGAAAATGAGAAGTTATGTACCTACCATAACGTTCCATGTTAGTTGTCTTCTCTCGCCTTCTTTCTTGCTGGATGGGTTCGGAGCTGAACCTCGGCTCCGACTCGGCCTATACTAAAGTTCGAGAGCTAATTTTACCGGCTCGAGGCAACCCTATATCCCATGATGCTAGGCGGTAACTACCCAGATCTCGTTTGGTAGCTGAGAAAACAATAGCCAATTCAGTCTCCCCACTGAGGAGGAGAAAGGAGAACTCCCCAAATATCACTATCTGAAGCCGTAGCTACCCCAGGACCACTGTTTGGCCTTGGAATAGTGCAACATAAGGTCCCTTAGAAGAAGGGGAAAAACCTCTCGGTCTGTCCAGGCTAGGGGGATGGTGGGCGGGATGCAAGAAAGAAGGCGAGAGAAGACAACTAACATGGAACATTATGGTAGGTACATAACTTCTCAATGTTAAGTTGTCAATCTCACCTTCATTCTTGCTGGATGGGACTGCGTCCCTAGCACCTTCATCCTGGGTGGCTCATTGGAACAGACACTTGAGAACGGTGGAACCAAAATTTGCCCTGTTTCTGGAGGCCATGTCCAATTTGTAATGTGTAACAAAGGTATGAGGAGAGGCCCATGTGGCTGCCGCACAGATAGTGTCTATTGGCAATCTAGCTTGAAAGGCTGCGGTGTAGCTAACGCTCTGGTTGAATGGGCTCTTGGCCTAGAAGGCAATACAGGTAATCACAGAAGACAGCCACCTAGACAGGGTTACTTTGGATACCGGAAGGCCCTTTCTACTTTCTGCGTAAGATAAAAAGAGTTGATCAGATTTCCTGATTTGTTTAGTTCTGTCCAGATAGTAGCGGAGCTGACTATGAACGTCCAGGCAATGCAGTTTTTGCTCCGCCCTGTTTGAATGATTAGGGAAGAAAACTGGAAGATCAATAGATTGATTTAAATTTGCCTGAGAAGCCACCTTGGGTAAAAAAGACAGGTTAGTTCTTATAGAAACTTATAGAAACTCTGTCTTTGTGGAAGACTAAATAAGGAGGACGAATGCAAAGGGCATGAAGTTCAAATACTCTCCTAGCAAATGTAATGGCGACTAGGAAGAGTGTCTTCCAGGAAAGTAACTTCAATGAACAGGAAGCTGCAGGTTCAAAGGGAGGGAGAATCAAGGATGTTAAAACTAAGTTTAAATCCCACTGTGGTGGGGGGTCTTTGATCGGGGGCTTGAGTAAAAAGATACCTCTGAGGAATGCCTTGCAAAGCTTATGGGACATGATGCTGGAGTCCGACAGGCCTATGTGAAAATTTGAAATGGCTGCTAACTGAACTTTTACTGTGGAGGAAGAAGATCCTGAATGAAAAATTTCAGCTAGGAAATCTAAGACCGAGTGTATTGGAGCAGTGAAGGGATCTATATTCCTAGCCTTTGCCCAGAAGGAAAAAAGTACAGTTTTGTACCTACCATAAATGTAGATGTCCGAACTGGATAGCATCTGCAGTCATAACAACTGGGTTGTCCTGTCGTCAGGCAGCCCTTCGGTCGGCCGGATTCCAAAGTCCGGGTCCGGCTTCGGCTGATGTCGCACTTCACCCGACGTCATCTCTCCTGGTCTTCGGGTATAAAGGCATCAGCCGACGCCATTTTCCTCAGTGTTTCTTGCCCCAGATGCCAGTTGCCCTCTTGGAAGGCTAAATTTTGGGTAAATGCCAATGTTTCCAAAAAGATAGAAGGCAAACACAAAAAATAAGCATGTATGTACATATATACAAACAAATACACCATAAGAGACTCCCCCCCGCCAGCTAGCTATTAGGAGGGTAAATACCCTAGGAGTACCACAGAGGGGAAGGAGGGAGGGTAATCCTGACTGCAGATGCTATCCAGTTCGGACATCTACATTTATGGTAGGTACAAACTGTACTATGTCCTTCATGGATGCATCTGCAGTCATAACAACTGGGTAGAATACCATAGCCAACTAGGGGAGGAGGAAGAATAGATTATGGTGTGGTTAGGATCCCTTGCAGTACAGCAGTGGCAAACCCTGCTCGGGATCTGGAATACAGAGGTAAATTATAATGCTTGGCAAATGTATGCACGGAGGTCCAAGTAGCCGCCTCAATAATGTCCTTGGTTGCCACTTCTCGTAAGAAGGCTGTGGTAGTGGCTGTTGCCCTTGTAGAATGAGGCCTTATGTTCTGTGGAATTGGTTTTCCATGAAAGGAGTAACAGAATCGTATGCAATTTCCTATCCATTTGGAGATTGTCTGTTTTGAAATCGCTTTTCCTTCCCTTCCTGTTGCATAGGCTACAAAAAGCTGGTCAGTTTTTCTGTTACTTTTTGTTCTGTCCAGGTAGTAGCGTAGCTGTCTATGTACATCCAAGGTATGCAACATTCTTTCCCCTCTGTTTTGTGGGTTTGGGAAGAAGGTAGGTAGGTGGATTGCCTGGTTTAAAGACACTCTGGATACCACCTTAGGCATAAATGTAGGATTAGTCCTCATGGACACTCTATCTTGGTGGAAGATTAGGAAGGGTTGTACTGCCATTAGGGCCTGAAGTTCAGAAACCCTCCTTGCTGAGGTTATTGCCAGTAGGAAAGCAGTTTTCCACGATAGATGTTGCAGGTCTGCTGTTGCTGCTGGTTCAAAAGGTGCGAGTGTCAACTTTTCCAGCACAAAGTTCAAATCCCAAGCTGGCAATGGTTGTTTCCTAGGAGGTTTTACATTCTTGATCCCTCTGAGGAACTGCCTGAGTAAAGGATGTGAAAAGACAGGTGGATCAAAGCTGTATTCTGCTGAAATAGCTGATGCATGTATCTTGATGGAGGAATAGGACAGGCCTGTATGTAGAAGCTCTGCCAAATACTCCAGAATGTTAGCAATATCTATATTCGACACATCTTTTCCTCTTTCAGCACTCCAAATGGCAAACCTTTTCCATTTTCCTGCATAGTTCCTTCTTGTTGAAGGTCTGCGGGCTTCAAGGATAATGTCTTTAACCCTTTGGGAAAGCTCTGGATTAGTTGCTGCTATGTGATGTTCCATGCAGTCAGTTGCAACGTTTTTAGGTTTAGATGCATGATGCTGTAGTTGTTCTGAGTTAACATCAAAGGCATCAGGGGTATTGACCACATTTTGTCCCGAGACATGCTCCTCAGCAATGGGTACCAGTGTTGCCTTGGCCAGTTTGGAGCTATCAGGGTTATCCTTGGACGTTCCTCCTTCATTTTTAGTAATACCTTGTGTATCAAGGGAAGAGGTGGGAATGCATATGCTGTCAGACCTTTCCAGCTGAAGGAGAGCGAGTCCACTTTCCATGCAAGTGGGTGGAATGTTCTTGTGCAGAATTTTTTGAGCTGGTGATTGAGAGGGGAAGCGAATAGATCTATCTGTGGCATTCCCCATTTCTTTGAGATGGCCTTGAAGATGTCCGGGTGTAGCATCCATTCATGAGCATCCGAGGTGGTTCTGCTTAACATGTCTGCTAGAGTATTCTCCTTTCCTGGTACAAATATTGCCTGTAACTGGATGTTGTAGCTGAGTGCCAGGTTCCAAAGGTCCAAAGTCATTCTGCATAGGGGGTATGAATGAGTGCCTCCCTGTTTGTTGATGTACCACATGACTGTGGTGTTGTCTGTCCTTATCCTCAAATGGCCTGCTTTGAGAAATGGTCTGAATTTTTGGATTGCCAGTTTTACTGCCAGCATTTCTTTTAGGTTGATGTGCAGGTGGAGCTGGTCCTGTGTCCACAATCCTTGTACGCATTTGTCCAGCATGTGAGCCCCCCATCCTAGGTCTGAGGCGTCTGTTGTGATGGTTTGGCTTGCTTGAAAGCTGTGAAAGGGTAGGCCTGGGTTTGACTGGCATGCTTGAGCCCACCATAGGAACTCCTGTTTTAGGCATGGGATTAGAGGAATTTCTGCTTCTAGGCTGTGCCTGTGTTGGGACCATAAATTCTTTAGGTACCACTGTAGTTTTCTCATATGTAGTCTGGCATGTGGAACCAAGATTATGCAGGATGCCATGAAGCCCAAGGCCTGTAGAACTTTTCTTGCTGTTAGCTTGTTCTGTCTTGTTAGTGCCAAGAAGTAAAGAGGGAGTTCTTTTTGTTTTTCTGCAGTTAGGAATGCCATTTGTTTTACTGTGTCCAATTCGCCCAAGAATGTCCTTGTTTGGGATGGTATCAGCCTTGACTTTTGTAAATTGACTGTGTATCCCAGTGCTTGTAGCAAGTAAATGACCCTTTGTAAATCTGTTGTCAGCTTGCTTTTGTTGTCCCCTGTAGTAGGCAGTCGTCCAGGTATGGATAAATTTGGATTCCTGTAGTCTGCAGTGGGCGATTACTGATGCCAGGCATTTTGTGAATACTCTGGGCAGTAGATAAGCCAAAGGGCAATGCTGAGAATTGATAGTGCTCTGATCCTGCAAGAAATCTGAGGTATCTTCTGCAAATTGGTCGAATGGGGACGTGCAGGTATGCCTCCTTGAGATCTAGAGTTACCAGCCAGCACTCCTTGCCCAGCATGGGAAGAAGTTGCTGTAGGGTCAGCATTTTGAATTTTGGGACAATGATGTATGTATTTAAGGTGGACAGGTCGAGAATAGGTCTCCAACTTTTTTCCTTTCTTGGAACTAGGAATAGTCTGGAGTAGAATCCTTTGCCTTGTTCTGTTATTGGCACTCTTTCCACAGCTCTCATCTTTGTTAGTTACATTATTTGCTGTAGAGCTTCTGTTTTTTGATTTGGAGGCAGGTTTGGCATTCCTCTTTGACTGGTAAAGTGTGGAAGTGGAACCGTATCCTTGGTCTATGGTTTGCAAAATCCACTTGTCTTTTGTGATATAGTGCCAGTTCTTGAAAATAAGGTTAACTTTCCGCCTAATGGTGCTGCTATTTGTTCCCTGGTAGGCGGAGTTAGAATCAAGTCACTGTGCTGTTGTAGTGGCAGTGGCTGTGTCTGTGCCTCTGTTATTACCTTGCCACTGTCGTCCTCTGTAGGCACCCCCTCTGGATTGATTTCTGCCTCTGGGACGTCTATTCCTGCCCCTTTGGGATCTTGTGGAGTCAGGAAAGGACCAATTTTGGCAGGCCAGTTCCTGCTAAACCTTGGGGCTGAACCTGCAAGAAATCTTTAACCGTTTGTACAGATTTTGCCTTTTCTTCCATTTTCTTCATTACCTGCTGGGCAGGTGTACCAAACAAACTGGCCTTATCCATAGGTGCATCTAATAACTTAGCTTTAACATGATCCGTAAGACCTGTTCCTTCAGCCATGCATGTCTTCTTATCACTGTGCCAGTCATGGCTGATCTAAATGAAGCCTCCAGTGCATCATAGCCACATTTTAAGGAATGGTTATTAACCTGTTGTATGTTATTTACCATTTCTAATATATATTTCTTATCTATAGAGTCATCAGAGGATAGCTTTTTAGTTAACTGATCAAGCATAAACTCTTGGTTTTGTATCATGTGAAACTGACAATTTAAAGCTCTAGCTGAGAGAGTAGCGGAGGTGTAAACCTTTTTGCCCCATCTGTCTAAAGACCTGGCTTCCCTTTGAGAAGGAATAGGGTTTTTGCTGTGGTCGAGGCTACTGCCTTAGGCCCCTGGGATATAGTTTCGGGTCTGCAAGTGGGGCCTTGTATAAGTGATGATGAGTGTCTGGTACCCTGTAAAATCTGTCTGGTTTGGCAGGGGCTGGAGGTAAGGAATCTGGTGCAGTGCAGACATCATTAAATGCATCGTCCACAACAGAGAGGACAGGAGGTATAGCTAAAGGCCTGTGTTGTGGAAGGTGCAGAAAAGTCCTATGTCTTTCCTGGAATCTGAGAAATCCTGTTCCTGCCATTGGAATTGTTCTCGCATGGCATGTAAGGTTTCCCCAAAGGAGAATTCTTCTGGTGGAGAAGCAGCTGGAATGGATTCTTCAGCATCTGAGTCTTCATAATTGGAGAAATGAGCCTCTGGCTGGTCTGTAATATCTGAGTCATCCGCAGAATCATCAGAGGACACAGGCTCGGGGGGCTCTGCTCTAGGTCTCTTTTCTGGGGGCTGAGAGGCCCTGTCTGGGTGAGATTGAGATCCCCTAATTAAGGATATTAAATCTTCTGCCAGAGTAAGCATTTGTGAACTAGAAGTGGGCCTAGTTGAGGGGGGTTTAACAGGCACTGATTTAGTAGATTTGGCTGCTTTAGCCCTGGCAAAGGCCTTAATAGACATGGCTGCAGGAGGCCTAGCAGCACCACGTGCTGGGGTAGAGACATCCAAAGGGATGGTGTCTGATAAGTCACTAGTAACCACTGTTGTAGGTAAGATTTCTGAGGCCGATTCAAGTAAGGTAGCAGGAACCTCAGTAGTAGTCATTGATTCAGCTGTGCTTTGATCAGTTTTCTCGGTTTCGGCCGAAACCGAGACACTCGCGGTTTGCTTAACCATGGTTTCGGCCGAAACCGCGGACCGCGAGTGTCGGTCTTTTCTTTCGTTTTTAACAATTTGGGTAGTCGGAGGATCCGACGGCATAATGTACGCAAAATCTGAGCCAAAACTGTTCAGCAAACTCCGACCGACGCCTAAGCGTTCCGGTTGAATGAGGCACAGGCTGAATAGGCTGCTACGCCGTGGTCTGGGCCTAAACAAGGCAAACAGTAAGAGTGGAAATCTTTATGAGGTATTTGTTTCCCACAAGTTAAACAGTTATTGACTTTTTCTGACATCGGCTGAGGCAAGAAAGAGTCCCCAACGGGGTACTTAGCTTTAGAAGTCTTCAAGTAGTATTCGGTAGTAGTAATCTCTGGATCTGACCGACCGCACTTGCGAACAGCTTCTGCTTGGCCACGGCAAGAAAGACTGAGGAAAATGGCGTCGGCTGATGCCTTTATACCCAAAGACCAGGAGAGATGACGTCGGGTGAAGTGCGACATCAGCCGAAGCCGGACCCGGACTTTGGAATCCGGCCGACCGAAGGGCTGCCTGACGACAGGACAACCCAGTTGTTATGACTGCAGATGCATCCATGAAGGACATTGTTGCCATTTACTAGCATAGATCCTTCTGGTGGAAGACTTAAGGGAAGCTACGGTAATTTCCTGGACAGAATTTGAATTCATTGGAAGCCTGGCTAGGGACGGAAGTGGAGCAACCAAGCTGTGATGTTGAGAGATTGGAGGGATTAGTGCAGCTGCCCTGACTGATGGGCCAAAAGATCTGGCACTGGATCCAGATGCCAAGGCTGCTCTAAAAGATAACGATGCAGGAACGGGAACCATATCTGTCGAGGCCAATAAGGGGCAATGAGAATCATCTTGGCTCTCAAGGCGGTAGCTTTCTGAATTATCTGTGTGATTAAGGGAAAGGGGGGAAAAGCATATAGAAGTCCCCGAGGTCAATCGTGGACTAGAGCATCTCTGGGGGGGATGGCCTAGAAGGGGGAAGAGAGTGAAGAAGTCGAGGCACTTGCTGTTTTGTGGTGTTGCAAAAAGATCGCAACAAGGAAACCCCCACTTCCGAAAAATTTCCTCCGTCACCGATTGCTTGAGAGACCACTCGTAGGGCATGAGAATAGCTCTGCTCAGCCTGCCCGCTATGACATTGGACTTCCCGGGGATATGCGTTGCTATCAGAAACCGCTGAGAAGAGATCGCCTATTGCCAGAGTCTGAGTGCTTCTCGACACAGGGGATAGGACTCGATTCCGCCCTGCTTGTTGATATACCATACTACGGACATATTGTCCGTTTGACTTGCAATAGTCCCCAGGGGAAGAGTCTTGGAGGGCTTGCAACGTCAAAAGCACTGCTCTCATCTCCAGGACGTTTATGTGCAAGTGTCATTCGAAAGGTTGTCATGTGCCATGGACTGTCCTGCCCTGAATATGCCCCCCCCCCACCCAATCAGGGAGGCGACCGGGGGGGGGGGGGAGTAAATGGTCTGCCTTGATGGACTTGAGGGGAGACCATCCACCAAGACAGATGTTTTTTGCAAGATAGAGTTATTAGGATCTTGTGTCTCATAGGGAGCTGCTGGAAGGACCACTGGGAGAAAAGCATCCACTGAAGAAGCCGCATGTAAAAGCGGGCAAGGGAAAGAAGCGTGATGGCTGCCGCCATGAGAACTAATACTTTCGGAAAATACCTGACCTGAATTTTGTTGCTCTAAAGGAGGACGTGAACATGATTTTGAATATCTAAGACCCTCTGCTCTGTTAACTTTGCTGAGAGCTGAACGGTGTCCAAGGTGGTGCCTATGAAGGTAATAGACTGACAAGGCGACAAGGCAGACTTTTCGAAATTTAGAGAGATACCTAGCCCTTTGCAAATGTGAATGGTGTAATCTCTGGCTAGAAAAAGTTGACGCCTGGTGGTGGCAGTGAGAAGCCAGTCATCTAGATATGGAAACACCTGGAATCCTTGACGTCTCAGGTGAGCTGTAACTGCTGCCATACATTTGGTGAACACTCGGGGGGGGCTGTAGTGAGACCAAAGGGCAGGGCTCTGAACTGGTAGTGACTGGCCCCCAGCTGGAAGCGAAGAAACCTTCTGGAGTGCCTGTGTATTTTGGTGTGATAGTACGCATCCTGAAGGTCCACTGAGCACATCCAATTGTCCTTGCCCAGAAGGGGTAGAATGTACTGTAGCGTGACCATCCGGAACCTCGTTCTTTTTACAAACTTGTTTAGTTTGCTGAGATCCAATATTGGCCTCCAGTCCCCTGTTTTTTTAGGTACCAAAAAAAACTTCGAGTAGACTCCGGATCCTAGTTGGTCTGCTGGGACTGGCTGGATGGCTCTCATTTTAAGCAGCTTTGATATTTCTAGTGCTGCTTGTTCCCTTAGACTGGGTGGAACGTCTGGAAGAGACCCCATTTGAATAGTTGGGGTTTGGATAAAGGGGATTTTGTAACCCTCGGATATAATCGACTGCACCCATTTGTCTTGAGTGAGGGAGAGCCAGGCTTGTGGGTACAGCAATAATCTTCCTCCGACTGCCTCCGAAGGTGGACAGTCAGGCAGCACCTCAGGGATGCTGGAAGGGTTTGTCAGAGAGGGTTTCTCTGCTACCCTGATTCTGCGGATCCCCTCTGCCTCTTGGACAGCGTCTGTTGTTGTTGTTGTTCCCCCCTCTGCCTCTAGTGGGGAACTGACCTTTTGCGTCAGGCGTGACTCCTTGTGATTTACGGAACCACATTTTTCCACCCTTTTGACCCTTAGGATATGGTCTAGATGGGGTTGAAAAACGGACTCCTACGGCAGAAAGAGTCTTGCCATCTTGTTAGCATCTGGTCAAAGTATCTTTCACTTGAGGTCCAAACAACGCTGAACCATCAAAGGGGGAGTTAGTGAAGGACGCCTTGAAGGGGTCTGCGAAGTTGCAAAGCCGCGTCCAGGCGTGACGCCTTAAAGCCACACCTGTGCCTGCGGCCCTACTCGCTCCATCGGCTGCATAGGAAATAAGCCGCATGGAGGAGTTGACAATGGAATTCAGGGTTCCTAGCTGTGAGTTAATTTTGTCCTGAGACCCAGCAGCTGATGGATCCTGTAGAACCTCACCCAGTTCTTTGAGAATGTCTCTTTGAAGACGGGTGAAGTGGCATAAGTAATTCAGCGACCGCATGGCAAAGGTCGCTGACGAGAACATCCGCTTGCCGTACCTATCCATTGTCCTGGATTCCTTGTTAGGCGGATGGATAGGCACTGAAGGATCAGCCAGTTCCTTCTTGGTGGCTGCCGCCACCACCATGGCATCAACTGGGACACCTTTAGATAAAAATTCTTATCCAAAGGGGCTGTTATAAATTTGGAAGGCCTCCGTGGGGTGGGTTCCATCGAATCAGGGGCCGTCCACGCCTTCCACACCACCACTTCCATAAGGGGGTCGAAGGGCGGAGACACCCCGGAGGTGGAGGGTCGAGAACCAAAAGCCTCCAGGTAAACAGACTCATCCTCGGAAGGATTAAGGGAAGACCAGTTTCCCCTCTGTTTAAGGATTTCAAGGATGTCAGAAAAGGAGACATCCTCAGAGGGGGACCTTGGGGATCCTTCCGACTCATCCAAGTCGGTATCAGATGTGACGGACTCAGGGGAGTCCACATGCTTCCTCTTACACGGGGGTTCACCTGATGGATCAGGAGAAACCTCGGAAGAGGAGGATATTCCCAATGGGGAAACCTGAGGCGTTGGATCTCTACAGCCGGGGGCGAGAGAGTGGGAAGAGACCTCAGCAGGCACTACAGTGGGAGGAGCTGATGGAGCTGACCATAGAGCAGGCACTGGGGCCAGTACGCTCCTCATGACCTCGAAGGCGCCCCTATCAGGCAGGCCAGAGGGCTCCCGCTCCGAAGAACTAGGAAACCCAGCCAGCACCGACAGGGATGGCTCCGAAGCCGATGTCGGGGCCGAACTCACCAGCGCCGACGCTCCGAGAGGGAGAATGGGGTCGGACAAGGGTCCGATGCCACTCGCCCCCTCGTAGCCGGCGAGAGAGTCCAAGCACCCGGATCCCTCCAAGGAAGGCACCATGGACGAGATCGAAGCAGCCGAAGGGGGAGGTATCGGCTCCGACATCACAACGGTCACGGCTCCGAACATTGGGCCAAAGTCGGAGGAGGAATAGTAGGTTGTATGGATGTAGCCGCTGTCTGATGGGCTGTGAAGCATTTGGGCCAGTGCCTGAGACTTTAACAGTCTGCTAACCACCCTCTCAAGGTCATGGTCGGAAAGCCTGGAAGACCGAGAGGAATGGCTCCAATGGCTCCGCTCCGACAGTAAAGGTGATCTCGGAGCCGAATGGATAGATTCCAGAGATGGAGATCTGGACCACTTACGTGTGGAGGGCATCGAGATTGGTGGAGCCGATGGAGCCGGAGCAGACTGTGAAGATTGAGTCTTAGAGGCATCGGCTCTGGCCGGAGCCAATGCAGGAAGCTGCGCTACAGACATATCTGCTCCAGCCGGAGCCAATCGTGTCTTAGAAGGTGAGCCACCATCCGAAGGCTTAGAGCATGGAGCCGACGGTTTGGATGGCTTCAAAGGCTTCCCTGGCACGGACATAGCCGGGGAACCTTCGGGCTTTAACAAGCCCCTCAAGATCAACTTATTTCTGCGCTCCTGCAGGACTCTTGGGCTGAATGCATGGCACACAGAACAAGAGTCCTGCAGGTGCAGGGGTCCCAGGCAATAAACACAAGAAGTGTGACCGTCTGTCAGCGACATCTTCTGACAGCACGAGTCACACTTCTTGAAGCCTGAGACCTTTGTCTCTTTCGACATATTGCTGTCGAAAAGAAAAACAAGATTCTAAAGTTAGAAACACACACACACTCGAACAGACAGGGATACAGGGATACTAAAGGCACACACAGCTAAGAATCCTTGTGAGGGAACTTAAGAAAAAACGGAAGGGCCTAAGGCCTAACCTAGGGTGGGGAGTATAACTGGGATAAGGGATAAAAATAGGAACTAAAATTTGAAATAACAGTAAAACTAGCCTATTTAGACAATATAATGGGAAAACTAAGTAGAAAAACTAGAATTTTTCTTAAATTTAGTCACTAACCTGTGAGCCGGTAAAAAGAGCACCTCGCTAGCGAAAGCGGCAAACGAGATCTGGGTAGTTACCGCCTAGCATCATGGGATATAGGGTTGCCTCGAGCCGGTAAAATTAGCTCTCGAGCTTTAGTATAGGCCCAGTCGGAGCTGAGGTTCGGCTCCTAACCCATCCAGCGAGAATGAAGGTGAGATTGACAACTTAACATGTACCTTTAAGAAAAGCCGTACCACAGCCTAGAGGAGGCCATGTTGTCTTCACCAACGTGAAAAAGTACAGTTTTGTACCTACCATAAATGTAGATGTCCAATAGGTATGCATCTGCAGTCATAACATATGGGTTGTCCTGCCTCAGGCAGCCCTTCGGTCGGCCGGATTCCAAAGTCTGGGTCTGGCCTCGGCTGATGTCGCATCTTCCCCGACGTCAGAGCGTCTGGGGTATAAAAGCATCAGCCAACACCATTTTCCTCAGTTTTTCTTGCCCCAGATGCCAGGTGCCCTCTAGGAAGGCTAAATTTGGATAAATGCAATAGAATTCCAAACATTTGCGAAATTTTATATATATATATATATATATATATATATATATATATATATACACATATACACACATGTATATACAAACAAATACACCATAATAGATTCCCCCAGCTAGCTAAAATAGGGGTAAACACCCTAGGAATATTACAGAGGGGTAGGAGGGAGGGTAAACCTGACTGCAGATGCATACCTATCGGACATCTACATTTATGGTAGGTACAAAACTGTACTATGTCCTTCAAGGATGCATCTGCAGTCATAACATATGGGTAGAATACCATAGCCAATCTGGGGGTGGAGGTACTAAGAAAAAGATGGTGTAAAGATCATAGGTTCATAGGTTCATACTAGGCTATCTGCCCTAGGGCATTTATAAGCCTAGCCAGAGTGTGTGTGGCTTTCACCACCCCATAGGATGAGAATACTATACCCATTAGTTTGCTGTGCCTCTGTCCAGCAGTGATACAGAGATGATTCCCGGCGTAAACCTACGATCTCCCATCCACTCGTCAAGATTTCTCTTGAACAGAGTCAGTGAGGGGCTCTGCCTCACATGGACTGGGATTCTGTTCCATAGTGTAGGGAGTCTCTGGGTGATGAATCTGTCCCTCCAGCACGTCCTATTTATATCCGTGTTGAGGTTTAAGTCTCTTGCTCTCATGGCTCTGGTGGATTTGGATTTTTTGAGGTGGAGCATGTCCATTAATTCCGGGTTGGACATGGCCTTGTATGTCAGGCACAGATCACCTCTGAGCAGACGGTATGCACTGAATAGAGCTGGAGTTTCTTCAGTCGGGCATCGATGACATATGTTTGAGCCTTTATCCTTTTGGTGAGGAACTTTTGGGGTCTTTCCAACTGCTGCAGGTGTCGGGTAAGGTACATTCCGAATGGGCGTTGTACTCAATCATTGGTCTGATAAGTGAAGAGTACAGGGGTACAATGACCTCTCCTGATCTGGATGTGAATTCCTTCATGATCAGGTGGGCAATGTAGAAGGTCTTCCTAACCACTTTGGCAATGTGAGTGTCAAAAGAGAGGTTACTGTCAACTTGGGTCCCCAGGTCCCTGATAACTTCTTCCGTGTTTAATGGATTACCACCTATGTGGTAATTAGGGGTTACCTTGTTTTTCCCCAAAGGGTATGACTATACATTTTTTGGCATTTAGCTTAAGGCCATGGCTCTGGCACCAGTTATCCATTTCTATGAGACCTCTCTGGAGGATGTCTGTCTGATGGAGTGTCAATTATGGTGCCCAGTTTGCAGTCATCTGCAAATTTTGTCAGCCACAATCCCCTATGTTTGCCTGCACTTCAGAAAAATAAATGCCGAACAAGAGGGGCCCAGGACTGAGCCCTGTGGGACACCGCTCGTGACCGGCTTAGAGTCTGACATGGCACCAGCAACTCTAACCCTGTGTGTTCTGTCCTTGAGCCAGTTTGCAACCCATCTTGTGACATATGGGTTTACATCTAAGCTGGTGAGCTTTTCTATGATGCCCGAGTGGGGTATTGTGTCGAACGCTTTTGCTAGGTTAAGGTAGGCTGTGTGAACTGCCTTACCCTCATCAATGGCCTTAGTGACTGTTTCGAAAAAGTCGACCAAGTTCAAGAGGCAGGATCTGCCCTTGACAAAGCCAAATTGGGTAGGATCCATTGTCTGTAGGTCCCCAATGTCTTTATTTATGAGTTCCATTATGATCCTCTCCATAGCTTTGCAGACGAGGCTAGTCAAGCTTATGGGGCGGTAATTTCCAGGGTCCATAGAAGCACCGCCTTTGTGGAGTGGGACCACAGTTGCCGTACGCCATTCTTTGGGCACGTATCCTGTAGTAAGGCTAAGATTAAACAGCAGCCTTATGTGTGGGTTTAGTTCCTCATTGAGTTCGTGTAGCACACAGCCGGGGACACCGTCCGGTCCCATTGATGCTGTGTTTTTTGCTTTAGAGAGAGCAGCTCTCACCTGGGCATCTGAGATGTTTGGGAGGCTAGACTCTGGTGGGTTAGATATTTCTCCTTTTGGGGGGAGGGGATAAATTTGCACTGAACCTGTCTGCCAGTATGTTGGCAATGTCTGTGGGTTCAGTGATTTTTTTATCATTTTGGACTAATTTTGAGCATATCTGGGAGTTTCCACCCAGGTTTCTAACATAGCTAAAGAAGGCTTTATGATTGTCTTTCGTGTCATTAGCGATTTTTCTCTCAAAGTTGGCCTTGGATGATTTTATGAGTGATCGTAGTTTTTTGCTAGTATTGATCAGAGATGCCTTCCCTTTTAGGGATTTTGCTCTGTCATGTAGTAGCTTTCTCCTCTTATTGTAGAGTTTGTTTATGGCTGGGGTCCACCAGACCGGGCGCCTGCCTTTGGTGGAAAGGGTCTTGACTTTATTAGGGATTGCTTGATCCATACATTCCTGGAGGTGCTCGTAAAAGGCATTAGTAAGGGTTTCAGCAGCGTGGGTTGTGGTTTCCACTGGCTCGGGGGCCTTGAAGGATACCACTCCAGTCTTAAGAAGTGTGAAGTTTGCTTTTGAGAAGTTCTTCACTGTGGTCTTTTTTGCTGGGGGTGGGGGCGGGATGTGGATCTCCAGTGAGATTAATTTATGGTCTGATCTCACCAATGAGGGATATACATCCGGTGTGGAGCATTTTGTCCCCATGTTTGTGATGATCAGGTCTAGTAGATTTTCTCCTCTTGTGGGAATGGCGACTAGTTGTTCCATAGCATTTGAGTTTATGAACTCAAGGAACCTTTGGGCTAGGGTGTTGGGGCTTGAGTAATGTTCCCAGTCTATGTTTGGGTAGTTGAAGTCACCCAATATGATGGTGTTTGGAGAGACATTCATACTCTCCAGTGTCTTCAGGAAGGCTGTGTGGGTTTCCTGAGTTTGAGAAGGTGGTCTGTAGCATGTTACAAACTGTAGGGCAGTTTTACCTATGGTTAATTGCACCTGGATGGTCTCCGATGCTTCGTGCGTTGCCACTAACCTGGAGGTGTGGGTATCCTTTATGAATATGGATACTCCCCCTCCTTTTGTGGTTCGGTCCGGATTTTGGGGCCGGAACGCATGATATGAGGTATAACCTGGTAGTGCTGGGGTGCTCTCAGGAGCCTTGAACCAGGTTTCAGTCACAGCACAGACATCGATGTTCTCCATACTAAGGAGGGCTTCGAGGGCGTGCATCTTGAGGTTTAGACTTCTGGCATTGAGCAGTATTCCCCTGCAGGACTGCAGTAGCAAAGCCTGCTCTGGATCTGGAGTATAAAGGTAGATTGTAATGTTTGGTAAATGTATGCACGGAGCTCCAAGTAGCAGCTTCTAAAATGTCCTTGGTAGCCACCCCTCGTAGGAAGGCTGTAGTGGTGGCCGTGGCCCTTGTGGAATGAGGCCTGATGTTTGCAGGAACTGACTTTCCATGAAAGGAGTAACAAAATCGAATGCAATTTCCTATCCATTTTAAAATTGTCTGTTTGGAAATTCCTTTTCCTTGCACCCCAGCAGCATGTGCTACAAATAGTTGGTCAGTTTTTCTGCTACTTTTAGTTCTGTCCCAGTAGTAGCGTAGTTGTCTGTGTATATCCAGGGTGTGCAGAAGTTTTTCCCCTCTATTCTGTGGATTTGGGAAGAACGTAGACAAGTGAATAGCTTGGTTCAAGGATACCCTAGATACCACCTTTGGCATAAAAGTAGGATTAGTTCTTAGTGTAACTCTGTCCTGATGGAAGATAAGAAATGGCTGTACTGCCATTAATGCTTGTAACTCAGATACTCTTCTTGCTGAAGTTATTGCCAGAAGGAATCCAGTTTTCCAAGACAGAAACTGAAGATCCGCTGTTGCTGCTGGTTCAAAGGGAGGAAGTGTTAGTTTCTCCAAGACAAAGTTGAGATCCCAATCAGGTAAAGGGGGTTTTCTTGGAGGTTTGATATTTTTGATCCCTCTCAGAAATTGCTTGAGGAGAGGGTGTTAGAAGATAGGTGGATCCACATTGTATTCTGCTGAAATTGCTGAGGCATGAATCTTAATGGAAGAATATGAAAGGCCATTGTGGAACAGTTCTGCTAAGTATTCCAGAATATGTGTCATGCTTGTCACTGTCACATCTAAGCCTTTTGATGTGTTCCATATGAAAAATCTTTTCCATTTAGCTGAGTATGTCTTCCTTGTGGAAGTCCGACGAGCTTCCATGATAATGTCCTTAACTCTCTGTGATAAAATATTTTGTTTTGGATTTAAGGGATTTTCCAGGCAGTTAGCTGCAATGTTTTCAAATTGGGATGCATGATCTTGAAATTGTTCTGCGTCAGAAGAAGAGGCCATAGGGGGAGAGGCCATGGTTTTGCCTGTGACATGCTCCTCAATAGTGGATACCAGTGTTGCCTTGGCCAGTCTGGAGCTATCAGAATCACTCTTGGCTGTTCCTCCCTGATCTTCAGTAGAACCTTGTACATTAAAGGAAGAGGTGGGAAGGCATATACTTTTAGAGCTTTCCAGCTGAAAGAGAGATAGTCCACCCTCCATGCTTGTGGGTGGTATGTCCTTGAGCAGAATGTCCTCAGTTGGTGGTTGAGGGTGGAGGCGAACAGATCTATCTCCGGCGTTCCCCATGCCTTTGTTATGAGTTGGAAGATGTCTGGGTGCAGCATCCATTCGTGTGCATCCATGGTAGTTCTGCTTAAGCTGTCTGCCAGTCCATTTTCCTTTCCTGGCACGAACTGGGACTGCAGTTGGATATTGAGTTTCAGGCATAGCTCCCATAGATTCATAGCCAGCCGGCATAGAGGGTAGGAGTGTGTGCCCCCCTGCTTGCTTATGTACCACATGACCGTGGTGTTGTCTGTCCTTATTAACAGGTGTCCTTGATGGAGGAAGGGTTTGAAAGCCTCGATTGCATGCATCACTGCCAGCATTTCCTTTTGGTTTATGTGCATGTGTAGCTGTCCTTGAGACCACAAGCCTTGGATACCGTTGCCCTCCATGTGTGCTCCCCATCCTTGGTCTGAAGCGTCTGTGGTGATGGTTTGTTTCGTTTTTGGTTTGCTGAAAGGCAACCCTCTGTTGGACTGGCAGGCCTGAGCCCACCACAGGAATTCCTTTTGAAGGCAAGGAATGATTGGTATCAAAGTTTCCAAACTGTGACTTGTGTTGAGACCATACACTCCTTAAGTACCATTGTAATTTTCTCATATGCAGCCTGGCCTGTGGTATCAGAATTATGCAGGATGCCATGTAACCCAGGGCCTGCAGGATTTTCCTTGCAGTAAGCTGAGCTTGTCTTGTCAGATTCATGAAGTAATCTGGAAGTTGTTTTTGTTTTTCTTCTGTGAGAAAGGCCATTTGGGTGGTTGTATCTAGATCTGCACCCAGAAAGGTTATCCTTTGGGATGGAACAAGTCTTGATTTTTGGATGTTGACTGTGTATCCCAATGCCTGTAGTAGGTGGATGGCATAGGCCAAGTCTTTTATCAAATTTACCTTGTTGTCCGCTTGTATAAGGCAGTCGTCCAGATAAGGGTAGATTTGAATCCCCTGAAGTCTGCAGTGTGCAATTACTGATGCCAGGCATTTCGTGAATACTCTGGGCGCAGTACATAAGCCAAAGGGCAATGCTGAGAATTGATAATGCTCTGATCCTGCAAGAAATCTGAGGTGTCTTCTGCAGTTTGGTCGAATAGGGACGTGCAGGTATGCCTCCTTGAGATCTAGAGTCACCAGCCAAGACTCCTTGCCCAACATGGGAAGAAGTTGCTGTAGGGTCAGCATCTTGAATTTTGGCACAATGAGGTAAGTATTCAGTGCGGACAGGTCGAGAATAGGCCTCCATTGATTTTCTTTTCTTGGTACAAGGAATAGTCTGGAGTAAAATCCTTGGCCTTGCTCTGAAAGTTGTACCTTTTCTATAGCTTTCATTTGAAGCAAGTTGTTGATCTGCTTTAAAGTCTCTGCCCTCTGATTTGGTGGCAGGTTTGGCATTCCGTTTCTTTTTGGCAAAGTGTGGAAGTGGAACCTGTATCCTTTGTCTATTATTTGCAGTGTCCATGTGTCCCTTGTAATATAATGCCAATTTTTTGAGAATAAAGCCAGCTTTCTGCCCAAGGGTGCTTCCAGTTGAGCCCTGGTGGGCGGAATCAGAGTAAAGTCATTGAGCCTGTCCTGGTGTAGTAGTTGCTGTTGTTGCACTACCTCTCTGGTTGGCAGGCTGCCACTGGCGGCCTCTGTAAGAGCCCCTAGATTGGCCTCTGCCTCTGGGGCGTCTGTTCATGCCTCTCTGGGCTCTGTCCGAGTCTGGAAAGGACCAATTCTTAGTAGGCCAGTTTCTGCTGAATCTCGGTGGTTGTACTTGTAGGAAATCCTTAACTGTTTGCACAGCTTTTGCCTTTTCTTCATACTTTTTTAAAACCTGCTGTGAGTTGTGTACCAAATCCTGAAGGGATTTACGGTCAAGGGGCTCAGGAGAAGAAAGCTTCTTGTTCAGTTCATCTAACAAATACTCTTGGTACTGCATCATATGAAATTGACAATTTAGTGCCCTGACGGAAAGAGTTGCAGAAGTGTATACCTTCTTTCCCCATCTCTCTAAAGCTCTAGACTCTCTTTCAGAAGGTAGAGGATTTTTGGCAGTGGCAGCCGCAACCCCTTTAGGGCCCAGAGTAATAGTTTCTGGGTCTGCAGAATGGGCTTTATACAGATGAAAATGAGAATCCGGGACCCTGTAGTATCTATCAGGTTTGGCAGGGGCCGGGGGGAGAGTATCAGGGGCTGTACTAACATCATTGTACACATCATCAATTACATTCAAAACAGGAGGTATAGCTAAGGGCCTATGCTGAGGCAAATGTAAAAAGGTCTTTAATCTTTTTCTAGAATCAGAGAAATCCTGACCTTGCCATTGAAAATGCTCTCTCATGGAGTGTAAAGTCTCACCAAAGGAAAACTCTTCAGGAGGGGAGGCCGAAGGGATAGATTCTTCTGCATCAGAATACTCATAGGGCGAATAAGCCTCCTCCTGGTGGTCTGACAACTATGAACCATCTGAGAACTCATCTGAAGAGTGTGGGCCAGAAGGCTCAGTCCTGGGCCTTTTGTCTGGTGGAGGGTGAGAGGCCCTGTCCGGGTGAGGTTGTGAACCTCTAATTAAAGAAATAAGGTCCTCTGCAAGGCTGAGGATCTGAGAACTAGAGGAAGGCCTCTGGGATGTAGTCTTGGGAGGCAAAGCTTTAGAAAGTTTAGCAGCTTTAGCCCTAGAAAAGGCCTTAATGGACATGGAAGCAGGGGGCCTAGCTGCCCCACGTGCAGGGGTAGATATGTCCAAAGGTATGGTGTCGGACATATCCTGGGCACTGGTTTCGATAGGTAGCTCGGTAGCCGACTCAGCCGGGGCCTCCCGGGCCGCGGTGGTCGGTTGAGTGGAATCGGATGAAGGAATCTCAGAGGACTCTGTTTCGGCCGAAACCGAGACACTTGCGGTAGGCCTTACCGTGGTTTCAGCCGAAACCGCAGGCCGCGAGTGTCGGTCCTTGTCCTTCCGTTTTTTTCACCAAATGTGATGTCGGAGTCTCCGACGGCATTTTATATGCAAAACTAGCCCCAAAAAATTCCTCTGCAAACTCCGACAGACGTCTAAGAGTTCATCGGTTGAAGGAAGCACAGGCTGAACAGGACGATACGTCGTGGTCTGGGCCTAAGCAAGGAAGGCAGTAGGAATGGAAATCCTTATGAGGTATTTGTTTCCCACAAGTTAAACAATTATTTACTTTATCTGACATCGGCTGAGGCAAGAAAGAGTCCCCAATGGGGTACTTAGCTTTTTCGAAGTTTTCGGTAGCTATAATCACTGGATCTGACCGACCGGCACTTGCGAACAGCTTCTGCTTCGGGCACCGTGCGGCAAGAAAGACTGAGGAAAATGGCGTCGGCTGATGCTTTTATACCCCAGACGCTCTGACGTCAGGGAAGGTGCGACATCAGCCAAGGCCAGACCCAGACTTTGGAATCCGGCCGAACGAAGGACTGCCTGAGGCAGGACAACCCATATGTTATGACTGCAGATGCATCCTTGAAGGACATCTGGAAATAGCTGCCAATTGTACTTCCACTGTGGAGGAACTAGCTCCTTGCTGAAATATACCAGACAGGAAGTCCAACACTGCTGGAACAGGGGCTGTAAAGGGATCTATTTTTCTCTGCAAGGCCCAAATAGAAAAGCGCTTCCATTTACTGCAATAAAGTTTCCTAGTGGAGTCTTTAAGAGAAGCCACCAGAATGGATATTTACCTGGGATGAAAGACCGGGAGTCCTGGCAATTGACGGAACTGTTGCAACCAAGCTGTTAGTTGAGGCTGCTCAGGTCGGGCGGAAGTGTTCCCGACGAATGGGAAATTAGATCCAGGCAGGGATCCAGAACCCACGGGGGAGCTAAGAGATGAGACCAAAGGAACGGGAACCAAACCTGACGAGGCCAGAATGAGACAATGAGGATCACTTTGCACCGAAGTCGGTAAGTTTTCTGAAGAAACTTTGGAATGAGTGGTAACGGTGGAGAAGCATACAGAAGCTCAGGGGGCCAAGCATGGACTAGAGCGTCTCTGGGGACTTCCCCTGGTGAGGGAATCAGAGCAAAGAACTCGCTGCACTTCGCGTTGGAAGGAGATGCGAAGAGATCACAGCAAGGCTGACCCCATGCAAGGAAGATCTCCTCCGCTACTGAATGTTTCAGAGACCACTCGTAAGGCATCAGAATGGCCCGACTCAATCTGTCCACTAAAATGTTGGAGCACCCCGGGATGTGTGTTCCTATCAGAAACCAGCCAGTGGAAAACGCCCATTCCCACACACCCATGGCCTCGCGACATAGAGGGTAGGATCTGGTTCCCCCCTGCTTGTTGATATACCAGACAACCGACATGTTGTCTGACTGATTTGCAATCAATCCGAGAGGGAAGACTGTGTGAAAGGCTTCCAACGCTAAAAGCACTGCCCTCATCTCTAGAACATTTATGTGCAAATTGGTCTCTGCCTGGGACCACGTGCCTTGGACTGTCCTTCCCGAACAGTGTCCCCCCCCACCTGAGTTGGGAGGCATCCGTGGTCACTGTGGTTTGGACTGGAGGTGATGCAAAGGGGCGTCCTTTTGATATCTCTGGTGAAGTCATCCACCAAAGTAGAGATGTCCCGCAGACGTGACTGATCTTGATCGGAAATTCCATGGGCAGGTCTAGCCAAGACCATTGAACAGCCAGAGTCCATTGAAGATCCCGCATGTGAAGGCACGCATAAGGTAGAATAGATATGGCGGCAGCCATGGAGCCCAGAGCCCTGAGAACCTCGCTCGCCTTTGAAGACTTGGAGTTTGCTATCTGAGCTATGTGGCACCCGAGATGTAGAATCCTGTCTGGAGTTAAGAATACCTTCACCTGCAAGGTGTCTAGCCGTGCCCCATTGAAGTCTAGAATTTGTACTGGTTGCAAATGGGATTTGTGAGCATTGACTGTAATAGTAGTTTTGGTATATTTTTTCTCAGTTTAACATTGACTGTAATTCCCAGTAGCTCTGCTAACAGAATGAAATAATCTCGGGCCAGACACAAGTGATGCTTGTTGGGAGGAGCGAAGAGCCAGTCCTCCAGGTATGGAAACACCTGAATACCCTGAAGCCTCAGGTGAGCGGCTACCACTGCCATTACCTTGGTGAACACCCTGGGGGCTGTGGTGAGATCAAAGGATAGGGCTCTGAACTGAAAATGACTGGCTCCCAACCGGAAGCGCAGAAACCTCCTGGAGCTTCTGTGTATCTTGATGTGGTAGTAAGCATCCTGAAGGTATAACGAGCACATCCAGTCACACTCTTGGAGATAAGGTAGAATGGACTGTAGGGTGGCCATCCGGAATTTCTGTTTGGCTACCGACAAGTTTGACAGGTCCAGAATGGGCCTGAGGTCCCCCGTCTTTTTTGGCACCAAAAAGAACCTTGAGTAGATGCCTAATCCAGACTGATCAGGGGGGACCTTTTCGATGGCTCGTTTGAGAAGCAGCTTTAAAACATCTAGAGCTGCGGGCTCCATGTGAGCGGGTGGAACATCCGCGAGGCGTTTTGTAAAATTTGGAGGGGCAACAAAAGGAACAGAGTAACCTCTGGATATTATCTGAAGAACCCAGCCGTCCGTCGTAATGGACTACCATGCTGCTGGGTGTAAGGACAATCATCCCCTGACTGCCTCTAAAGTAGGACAGTCGGGCAACCCCTCAGGGCTGCTGACCGGGTCTATCAGAGAAGGGTTCCCTAGACCCGAAATTCCTGCGACCCCCCTCTACCTCTGGGTCGGCGTCGATCCTGTCCCCCTCTGCCTCTGGGGGAAGAGCTGTCCTGAGAATCCCAGGAAAACTGAGATTTTCGGATCCACATCTTCTTCTGCCCTCTGATTCCTAGAGAAGGACCGCTGAGGGTTAGAGAAGCGGACTCAGACGACAGACAAAGTCTTCCCGACCTTTTTGCTCTGGATAAGTGTGCCACGTACTGTCTTTCCAAAACGGGAAGAACTGTCGTAGGGAGCGCTGATAAAGACGCATTAAAAGGGTCCGCGAACTGACACAATCTGAGCCAGGCATGACGCCTCCTGGCTATGTCTGTCCTAGCCGCCCTAGCTGCTCCTTCTGTGGCATGGGAAAGGAGCCGCATAGATGTGTTTGAGACTGACTTCAGAGTAGACATTTTCGCCGAGAACAGCTGTCTGTCCTGCGGCGATAATGACTCTGGGGGGGACTTAGTGAATTCCGAAGCAAGGTCTCGCTGAAGCCGATCACGTGCCAAATAATTCAGCGCACGGATAGAAAAAGTCGCTGAGGAGTATATGCGCTTCCCAAATCTATCCACCGACCTGGACTCCTTGTCTGGAGGGTGGACTAAGGAACTCTCCTGTGCTAGTTCCTTCTTTGTGGCCACTGCAACCAACATAGCATCAACTGGGGCTCCTTTCGACCAGGATTGTCTGTCAGAAGGGGGAGATAAAACCTTGTCAGGGCATTTGGGGATGGGCTCTACGGTGTCAGGCTCCTTTCACGCCCTCGTGGTGATGAGGTCCACCAAGGGGTCTGCTGGTGGGGACACCCAGGAAGTAGATGGGCCCATGCCAAAGGCCTCCAGGAACAATGACTCTCCTTCATCTAAGTCAATGTCAGTAGTGAGGGACTCAAGGGAGTCCAAGTACCTCCTTTTGCACTTGCGCTTACGGTGACCCTCTTCAGTGGGACTTTCTGAAGGGGATCCGTGAGCCGCAGGAGTTTCCTCGAGGGAAATTTCTGGCACGGGTTGTCCCTTAGACAGGATGAAGGGAGTAGTCTCCAAATCCAGGGGGGCCTGGGTGGTATCCGAGGGGATGGGCTGGGGTCTCAATCCCTGGGAGAGAACCCTCTCCACCACTTCGAAGGCCGAGGGAGAAGCCCTCCCCGGATCTGAAGCGGGGACCGGAGCCCAAGACAGGGTAGCCTGAGGTTTGAGGGAACGTATCGGATCCGAAAAGTTCGGAGCCGAAGAATCCATTCCCCCAGGTCCGACTCCCTGTCCGTGCCTCCGAGAGTGAGATCAGATCCGAACAAGTTGGATCCAAGGAACTCAAGGTAACAGCCTGAGTCAAGGTTGGAGGAACCGTCGGTACCTAGCTACCAGTTCCGAAAAACCTCGGATCCAAGAGCCCCAAAGCCGAAGCACGGATCGGGGAAGGAAAGATAGGGTGGAAAAGAGGCATGGAGGTACCCTGTCCAGAGGGAGAGGGACCTGGCAAGACTTCCATCTGAATTTGGGTCTGAATAAATCTCCGCATCATCCTGTCCATATCCATGTCCGATAGGCTCTGAGTCGACCTCGAAGAGGCCACCGACACGGATCTGGCTGGTCTGCGCAGTGGAGAGGAAGGCCTCGAGTCTGAATGTTCCAACGGCTCCGGTGAGGAACAAGGAGACCGGAGCCGAGGAGAAACCGGTCTCATGGTCTTAGATGGGGGGCTGAGAAAGAGCTCCTTGTCTGGGGACGTCTTACGATGCCTGTCTTTCTTTTTCTCCCTTTCCTCTCTGCGCCTTTCCTTTTCCTACTCTTTTTCCTTTTCTTTGTCAGACTCACTGACTGAAGATCTGTCCTTTGAAGACCCATCGCCAGACGAAGAGGGAGGTCGAGTCCCTGTCTGGGTGGAAGGTGGTACACAAGAGACCGAGGCAGACTCCAGCATGGCAGCAGAGAGAAAGCCTTTGGCAACTAGCTTGGCCTTACGATCCCCAAGGCCCTAGGGTTAAAAGCAGAACAGACAGCACATTGAGTGGACAAATGTGCCACTCCTAAGCAAATCTCACACAGAGTGTGACCATTGGCCGGGGAAAGCTTATGGCCACACTCTGTACATTTTTTAAAAACAGGCTTTGGCTGGTCAGCCATAGTCCTGCACTCCAAGGTACAAGCACTACCTCTCCAAAAAAAAAACACACACAGATAGGTAGGGGAAGGGTAGGCCTAACTACTACTCTATACAAAAACTTTTTTTTTTGACACCGATGACCAAATGAGATACTACACAAGGGGAGGAAGGGAAATCTTACTCAAGCACACCTAGATATCAGCAAAAAATACTACTTACTATCCCTGAGCTCAGAGCAAAGGAGACCACGATGCAAACTACTGGCGCGGCAAATGAGATCTGAGGGAAGATAGGAGATGGTAGGGAATTATGGGTAAGGGGAGGAGCTCGGAGCAGATGCTAGAAAAAAAGTTGCCGGCTCGGATCCAATACAGATCCGTATACCCACAGGTTGCAGATAAAATGAAGTTAAATACTTCAGCTCACTAAATTCCAAAACCCACAGAAGCACGAAATTCAAAATCCCAGAGCTCGGAGATGTTGAATTAGCACTTCTGCTGGTGTGGTGTGCGAATGGATGGGTGGAAGTTTAGGTAAGTATGTATGTGTAAGTGTGTTGGTTAGGGGCTTTAGTGTGTGTTGTGACTGTGATGTGTGTGTGCTTCCTGTGTGTGTCTGTCTGTGCAATCTCGGAGTTAGAATATTTAAGTAGGGGGTGAGGGGCAGTCCTCCACATGGGGGTGCAGGGGACCTTGCCCCCCTGCTTATCTGTAGTGTAGGATTATATATTTGATTGTGGGGGGAAGTTGTGTGTGTGTGTGTGTGTGCTGTATTTGTAGAGTGCGTTCGGGATTTTAAATTTCGCAGTCGTATTTTGTATTGTAGTAGTATTGTCGGCTATGTAATTTCGAAATACTGAAATTTGAGATTTCAGTATTACATAGTGGACCCTTGAGTACACCACTTTGCCAATAATAACTACAGGTAAATGTAATAAGAGTATAAAATAAAAAAAGAAAAATGCAACACTAACAAACTGAACATGTCAAACATGTCTTGAAGCACACAGAGTTTAGATGTTTTTGAGACACTGGATGGATGCCAATGACCTCAATGATTAATAAACTATAAACAAAAAAATAAAACATTTAAAACAGCATGTGATGTGTATGCAGTGCACATTGCAAAGTAATTAAGTATTACTTCTGAAGAAACACCCTAAATATCTACTAAGTTTGGGACTTGTTTTACTTCCTGATATACAAAGCTGTGCAATATGCTGGACCCCTCTTGGTAATGGCACTTACAGTATTAACTAGACCACCTTATCAATGAAAACCTTATATATTTCACAAATATTGCAAACCATGCATTCAATGACTACATACTCTGAAAACTTCCCTCTGGATATTAACCAACAACCAAATAGCCAAACACAAAACCCCCTAGTAATGAGCAACCACACAACACAAACACACAAGTTAACATTACTCATTTTTTTTTTTAAATCATACAAAAAAATATTATATATATATATATATATATATATATATATATATATATATATATATATATATATATATATATATATATATATACACACACACACACACACACACATGAGATCACACAAACATTAATTGGTTAGCCTTGAGCCAAGGTACTATGCAATAACTATTCTTCCCTGTACTCTGTGCTCACATGATCCAGCAAAAAAGATAGCTATTTGTCCAGCTACAAAAAAATGTAGCCATAAAACATACACGCACTGCTCAGTGAACAGGATATATGATCACCTGTAGTACTCAATAAAAGGTACCTTAAATGAGAGGGACTTGATCACCGCATACTCGCTGATCAGTCAGTCCTGTAACTATTTTGTTTCTCTATATGCCAATGTTACACACAAACACAAGATTGTTAAGGGGAGATCCTATCTTCTGAATCTTGTGACACTCTTTGAAGAGAACAGGAGAACTTGAAGAAAGGTTACTTATTACCTTTGTTAATGGAGGTGGTGGGCTGGGCCTCAGACCATTTTCAGCCACAACGCTGAAGTGTACAAAAACAAGGAGCATTAGATGTGAATGCAGTACAGGCACTATTTACAATTTAGTGCTTAGAATGACTGTTGTACAAAATGCACTTACAAATACAACACAAACAGAAGTTTGTACTATTTCCAGTTCAATTACACTACAATGACTATTGAGTTATAAACACTTGGATCTTGGCTCAAGGCTAACACTGTTAAGATCAAGCTATGTACAATTAATACTAAAGCCAAATCTTTGAGTAAGCTATATACTTTTCCTTTGACTATGTTGTCCCCTATTCCTTTTGACATTGTCTTGAACACCAGCCCAGCAAAGATGGAAAATAAGTTTTAACAACTTTTCTTCTCAGTTTCTTTCTTGAAAAAAACTGCATCTGAACTTGGGAGGTAAATTATCTGTTTGTCTACTGAAACACTTTTTGATCTCTTCTTTTTCCCCAATGGCTCAGAAAATATTACTCAGCTCTGGATAACATTTCACTGGTCAAACTAATGTCCTAAGATTGCAGGGATGAAAATGTTTTCTCAAAACACTTTAGAAGGTAGTGGCCTTATCACTCTTCCAGGTTACAGCCAGATTGCTGTTATTCACCAGAACTATTCTCTTCCTAAGGCCAAACAGAACTTGCAACAGGGTTAAAGGACTTGCATCTTCTACAGTCATTCCTCTCTGTAAGCATCCATATGCAAGAACATCTTCTCTAGAGCACTAAAAATGTGTTTGGGGATGTCTTGATCCTTACTCAGTATGGAAAACTCCTAGAAGTGCCCATAAAATTTCCCTTCCCTTTGGCCTTCAGAAGCATCTTTGATGTCATATTAGCAAAACTACATTTCAAGCCTCTTCCTAATAAAAACTGGTATAAAAAGGGAATTTCTTCACCCAATAACATGGGTTAATCACCTGAAATGTTTGAATTACTTCTTGAGCTGCAGTAAAATGCAACTTACCAAACACTGGGAAATGTCAACCAATTCTTTATGTAACTTAGAAGCTGGGTCAAACACCTAGCAAAAGCCAGATCCACCCCTTAACCAAGATCCAAGATAGATCCACACTTACAGAGCCACCTGCAAACTTTTCAAGTGTCTGCTCCTTTCTCCAAATACATAATTACATTTCAGACCTACCATCAAACCCAGGTGTTCAGTTAATGCAACTCTTATGCAGCCTCTCACACAACCATTCACCTTATGCTTGTACATGTGAGCTTCATTCTAGAGGTCTAACAAACTCCCTAACAGTGGGATGTTGATGTGTTTTGGTTTTAGCAAGGCAAGACTGCTTCACAGGAGAAGCTATACTAGTCAAAATGAATGGCCTAGGTTTTAATTACATAAACTAAGTACAAAACTCCTGAAACTTAACCTTGCGGAGCTGCTCTCTCATCACTACTTTGCTATTTTACCTCAAATACAACCCTCACTTCAAATATTCCTGGTATCATGGTAGCCATGTTAATGCACTCCCCTTCTGTTAAGAACATTATTTACAGAACTGTAATACATTATTAATCCTGTCCTTATAAGAATATATTAAATCATGAAAATGAAAAGGAATTCACAAACAGGCCTTCACATTAACAAGAGAGATTGTCAAACATCCACTCATCACAACTGAGCATGAGTTTAATAAGTATTTTTCATTTACAAATATGACTACTACTGGGAGACAAACAGAAATAGGCAAGTATGGATGTCTATTCATAGATTCTGTAAGGCACTTTTCTTCTCTTACCATGTGAACCTCTATGATGGACACACTGCATGCCAACACCCAATCCAAGACCTAGAATACTTATGTCCAATTAAGTATGATTTCATCCTGTCCTAAATGTTGACGTACTCAAACAAATGACTGACTGTCTCATCTGCTTAAAAGATATGACGGGTGCAGAAAAAAGCTCTTAAACCTTAAAGTCATAAAGGATGGGCATCAGCTCTAATTAATTAACGTACAGAAGAATGAAGGGGATGTATTAGTAACTGGAATATAGGGTTCAGGTTGAGTTGGCTTAAAGACCTTTGGAAACGGGACAAAAAAAATGACATTATTCACTGGGATACTCTTATTGCAAAATGAGAAGTTAGAGATGTAAGAAAGAAGGTGGACAATGTAGGACGAGTAACTTAAGACTGTGAGGTGAGAACAGTTTGGAAATGAAGTATGGTTAGACATTTTTAAGATTCCATGACTGAAAGCATTACGAATCAAGGCATTTACTTGAAACTAAAATTGAGAATTAAAAAAAAAAAGTTAACAGAAACAAGTCACAGGGAAGTCATTTTAAGCTGTGAAGGTGTACGAGGTAAAAAGGAGCTCACCAAGAATATGTTAAAAATCTACAAATGTGAGTACGTTATTGTCAGAATTGGTTTTACTATGAGAATCACTCAATGGGTTGCTATTGTTTTTAATTAGTATGGTAAAGAATTTTTTTATGTCTATCCAATACTTGGGACTACCAATAAGGTATGCTGTTGCTTTTTTAGTAAGAGAAGCTGGTAAACATAACGGTAATTCTGGTTACATGACTCAAATTTGGCATTAAAATATTCACAGCTGTTGGACGTTTTCTCCAGATGTCACAACTGGTATCTAATCCTCAATTTTTTTATTTCTGATGGCAGGGGGAGTCAAGGAAAAAAAATGACAATTTATATAATGATTTTTAAAAAAAGAACAGTATTTCTTAAATTGGAAGGAGGGAATTCAAAAGGGTGGGCTTCACTTGAGTCTTTCATGTGGTAAAGTGTGTGTGTGTGTGTGTGTGGGGGTCAGCTAAAAGAATACTTGTATCATGCCTGATAAGAAGCATTAGGGGAAAAAGTTCACTAAGCAGCATGGGAGTACAAACAAATTCACAAAAATATCAGAACTAATAGAAACATTCCAAATTTAAACTGTAAGCAGCAAAAAAAAAAAAAAAAAAAAAAAAAAAAGAATAAATAGTTTCTACCTTGAGAAGCTGCTGTGGGTGCCAAAGTGGTTCTTGGGGCTGCAGCAGTAGGTCCTACACCTGAAAAAAGAAGTTAATTAATTAAAAAAAAACATTGGTTCTTATAAAATTACTCAGATTTTATAGTAGTTTAATATCAGAATTGCCAATTAATTTCAATTTACAGTTTTTGAAGATGAAATGAACAGAGTTTCAGTTCACTTCAATCTTATTTTTGGGAGTGATTAAAGGCATTTTACTATGTGCTTTATGAACAGTAAACAATGCTAATAAATCAGACAAAAATGAAAGTACATAAAGGAATACAAGAGGGATACATCTAAGAAGAAATGTTGAAATACACTAACTCAATGTTTCATTATAAAATATTTCCACAGTAATGGTGGGCCAAACCTGTACAAATGCTCATGTAATGCCACTTTCAAACTGGAAAAATAATTACTAATAAGATAACATGGGCAGCTCAGTGGTTAAGCATTGTCGCCTCACAGCAAAACGTTCTCTGGTTCGACTCTCGGATGGGGTGCTTACTGTGCAGAGTCTGCATGTCCTCCCTGCGTTTACATGGGTTTCCTCCCACATTCCAAAGACATGCAGTAGGTGGATTGGACACACTAAATTGGTCCTAGGTGTGAGTGTTTGTGCACAAGAGTGTGGTACATCTTCCGAGGGTTGGGCCTCTGGCTAGCAACACAACCGCATAAAACCCACAATCGCTACAGAAACAACAAGTGCTGGAGAGCGCTCTTTGCCTGATGTGCTGAAAGGCACGGGAACAAATCAGAGAGAGAGAATAAGATAACACACTCAGGAACAAAACAGAAGATGCAGCATTTGAATGAATACAATGCAGATCTAATACTGAAGACTTAATTTACAGAAGTGAAACAATTACCATGACAGTCTTCAGAGTGTCATTATAAGCATATTAATAAAAATGCAAATGGTTTCATACACAATAATTAGTTTATCTGTATTAGAAGTTAAGTAAAATTCTTTGAAAAGTTTTACTTGTACTGCACAGCACTTCAGTTGACAATAGGTTATATCCTCATACCTCTTTTTGATACTGAACACCATACACATATTGGTCCTTCATAAAGGAGCAAATTATGGCATCAGGAAAAGCCCACTTGAACCAGCACATATGCCACTTTCCCAGCTGTTTGGATACGCTATATATCTTATTTGACCAACTGATTACTTCTATATCACTTCCAACAAAAGTCCCACTATTTGGGAAAGAGATTACTGGTATCAACACATTACTGGTGAGAAAGGGAGACTTAGAAAAACTAAACCTGCTACCATCTAAATACAGTACCATCCTTATAAACTCTGCACCCCAACCCCCCAACTTGTTCATGGAAGGTGGGAACTTCCTACAATATACACTATCCTACAACTAACTCCATTTCACAATACCAGTGGTAGCATAAAAGGTCAAGTTTGGATTTCAGCAGGAGACGTGGCTCATTTTACAGCCCCCACATCCACCATAAAAAAAAAAAAAAAAAAGGAGAGAGATTCTAATCTGTACCTTAAACCATATTCCCTTCAAAATGCTCCTCACCCAAGAAGGGAAACGTCCATGGCTACTGTAGCCACTGGAGGAGGTGAGAATGGTCAACCATCTGAAATCACTGGAGAGATGAACCACAAACACACAATTCCTGCAAATTGGTGCGATACAAACCACAGTGTGAAATGGATAAGACATAAGGGACCACTAGACCAACAGGGTCCATTGTAGAACTCGCATGAAATATCTTGCTAGCAGAATCGAAGTGATCAAAACAGCCATCAAGCCCAGTAACCTGAGAATCAGTCTTGAGGGAGAAAAGGAGTGATGAAGAACCTGATAGTCTACTTGATGGAGACAGAATACGCTGCACTGCTGGAGCTTAGCTATCTGACAACTCGTTCAAGTGGCATCCAATGAACTACATCTGATGCATTAGGATTAGCTGGCTCTTTGCATAGTTGACTAATTCCCAAGTGTGGAGCAAGAAGTCCCTGAGGTGCATCAACAGATTCCTGGTTGGTGCTGTAAGGAGCCAATCTAGATACAAGAACACCAAAAACCACTGTAGCCTAAGATACGCTGCTACCATTGCCATGCATTTGGTGAACACCTGGTGGGCTCTGGTGAGACCAAAGGGCAGTGCCTTGAATTGAAAATGATTGCTCTCAGCCGGACACACAGAAATCTCCTGGATTGTCTCATTATTTTGATATGATAGCAAGCTTTATGGAGATCTATTGGGAACATTCAGTCATCCTTCCTCAGAAGAGGTAGAATGGACTGAACCGTGACCATCCAGAATTTTGTCTGTCAAACTAACAGAGGTGATTTAGGTCCAAAATTGGCCCCAAGTCCCCCTGTCTTCTTTGGAACTAAAAAGAACCTGAAAGAGACACTGGATCCTGACTGGTCTGGGGGGACCTGCTGGTTAACTCTTTTGTAACAGCTTTTGAACTTCTACTGCTGTGGATTCCAGCTGACCGGGCAGTATGTCTGGAATCCTTTTCTTAGTAATAGTGTAGTCTCTGGTGATTATGCTCCGCACCCAAAAATGTTGTGCAATGGCTTGCCAGGCTTGAGGGTGTAAGGATAAGCACCCCAACTGCCCCCAGAGTGCAGCAATCAAGCAACCCTTCAGGAGCATTTGTAAAGTTTATTTGTGAAAGGACTGCAAAACCCTGGATTCTGTGATCCACCTCTGCCTCTGTGGTGACATACATTGAAATTACCTTCCACTCTGACTTGGCGCGTTTGTCTGCAGGAGCTTCTTTGCTGAATCCCTGAGATTTTCCAAACCACATCTCCCCCTTCCCCTTTTCTTGGTTCCTAGAAAAGGTCCTCTGAGGAGTGGAAAAATGGATTCCAGTGATAGGGTCTTGCCTTATGCTCACTCCTGGTTAGCGTTTCTTTCACCTTCAATCCAAAAAGAGTTGCACCATCAAAGGGGGTGTTGTTGAAGTTTTAAAGCTTTCTACAAAGTCACAAAAGCATCCAGATGGCAACATTGGCGTTTGCTGCTCTGGCAGGTCCATCAGCTGCACTGGAAAGATTATGCATGGATACGTTAGACTGTAATGTAGATAACCGGGACTCCACTGATTTCTATATGTCCACCAATAGGTTATAACAGATGGACTTTGTCAGCTCTTTCGCAAAGTCCTTCTGAAAATGTGTCAGGTTGGCAAGGTAACTCAGCACTCTAAGTACAAAGGTTGCTGAAGTGTACATTTATTTCCGAAACCTGTTCAATGCTCTGAACTCTCTGTTTGGGGGATGGAGAGAGGTACTCTCCTCTGAGAAATCCTTCATTACGGCTGCCACCACAATCATGACATCAACTGGGGGATCCTTGCTCCAGTGTGCTCTATCACAATTCTGCTGTATTGGCTCCACCACATCAGGATTCTTCCATGTCCACTAGACCATAAGGTCTGTAAGGTCATCAATGTCACCCAAGAAGTAGAAGAGCTAGCACAAAGCACCTCATGGAGCCCAGACTCTTCAGGAGAGGGGATATTGGTGGACCAACCCCCTTGCTGATTAAGCAACTTAAGAATGTTATCGAAAGTGACTTCGTCTAGAGGGGATCGTGGGGACCTTTCAACTTCAAAATCTGCGTCTTTAGTGATTGATTGACTCAGGAAAGGAGTCTAAATTACTCCTTTTTACAAGTCTGTTTCTTATGACCATGTCTCATTGGGGCTTCTGGGAAAGGGTTAGAATCAGATTAGGAGCTTGCCTGGCAAGCACCCCAAAAGCTAAAAGTAGTGACTGCTCCAGTTCATCAGGATGAAGAAGCTCAAACGCAGTATCCAAAGGAGGTCAGGACAGAAACGAGCATGGCAGAGAGACCTCTTCTCATGGTTTGGAGAGAACCCTTTCAAACATCTCTAAGGTCAAAGACACAACAGGAGCTGAAAAAGCACTCATCCAATCTGAAAAATGGACTGGAAAAGCAATCTCCACTCTGACCCATTCCAGCTCTGGCTCCAAGGCTGACAATCGAGCCAACCTATTGAGCACTGAGCTGCCAAGAGGAAGAGATGGCTCTGACAACTAGTCAACCCCGCTCCTCAAATCTTGGCTCTGAGACACATCCCAATTCAACAAAATCAAAGCTGAGAAAGGAAAGGACAGTGTTGCTCTATGGAGGCTTGTCTCCCTGGGCTTTGGAGACAAAGGAAAGATCAAAATTGGCAACACCAATGGAGGCGTGGATGGGCTTAAACCTGGTGTGCCCAAAAGGGACTGCTCTAGGATGACCTCTAATTGAATTTGTGCATATCTTGTTGACATCCTCTTTGGTAAGGCTTCTTGTAGAAGGGAAGCACCTCAAAGATGAACCCACTATAATTAGCCAGGATGAATTTCTCCTCATGCAGAAGAAGCCTATGACTCACCGGCTCTGGTGATAAACAGGAGGAGAAGTTGGTGAACAGATCTGAATGTTTTCTGGATCAGGATGCTTTGATGTCTTTGGAGCCAGATCAAAACTTCTGCTGGATCCACAGTGCACTTTCTAAATGTCTTTTCTAATTCCTTTTCTTTAGGTTTTTCACTTTCCTTTGAGAACCTGAATTTTTCATCTTTCTTGGCCACAAAAGTTGTTTCAGAAGTGGGAAGAGGTGCAGACGTTCCTGCTTGGGTGGGGAAAAAGGCCCTTGAGGACAAATTTGCCCCTCCACTCCTGTAATGCTCCCGAACTGAACGAGGAACAAGCCTCACAGTCAGAGTTCAGGTGCGTCACACAAGGCAATACACACATTGTGAGGGTCCTGTGGGGGGATTTTGTATCCACAAGCAGAAAACTTCTTGAATCCTGTGACCTTGTCCATGAGGAGAAAATTTCCTGAGAATATATTTTTTTTTAAATCAAGGAGGCGATTCCAGGAAAAAAAAACTATAAGGTCAAAAATAGAGAAGACCTTATTAGGAGCCCAGAAGCAACAAAATCAGGAAAGTATCACATATCTTACAAGATGAAAAAGTCAAAGCACTTGCAGACCATGTCCTTCTGACAAAAAGTGGCAAGAGATCCAAGGTACTTTGGGAGGGAATCATGGCTATGAAAGGAGTCACAGCCCCAGATCTAAAGCTTCCAAAAGGCAGAAAGGTCAGATCAGAGTTCCCAAAGGTTTAATCGGATAAAAGACACTGGGTCATTTATTTCCATGCTAAATTATTCCTGCTGAAGCTTACAGAAGCCTTATGGCGAAGAACTGATTAAATTAAATTACAATAAATGGTCTGAGTCTGAATTAATACTGCTTTTGTTATTTCGGTTCTTTAACTTGGAGCATATATCATACCCATTAACAGAAAATGTTTCTGTGAGGACTTTCTTAATAATCACCATTGTGCCAGCTACCTGGTAAGAAAAATACACTAGGTAATAAAGATTATGTATCTACCTGGAATAGCCAGGTAGGTAAAAATCAAGAAAACAAACTACAGGGTGCTACACAGAGCAGTATTGCCTTAAAGTTCACTGGCAGGGTGTGGACATTAGTTAACACGGAACTTTATTGCACTTCAGGTGTTGCTTACAAAGCTGAACTTTAATTGTCCTTTTCTACAATTACAGGAAACATTTTCAACAAAGATGCTTCTTTTGTATTCATCAGCAAGGCAGTATTCCCTGCCTCACAATAACTAGACCCAAATATCTAGTAAAAAAATGTTCCTTGGAATATAGCCATGAATGATGAGACGATAGAAATCCTTAAAATAGATGTGTGAAACAGTGGCAGGTCCCCATCACATGAAGGTGAAACGTAAACGTGTGAAACAGTGGCAGGTCCCCATAACATGAAGGTGAAACGTAAACGTGTGAAACAGTGGCAGGTCCCCATCACATGAAGGTGAAACGCCAAGATGGAGCAGTACATTTTAAGTCTGGGAAGAGGTGAGTGTTGATCAGAAGCAAGCATTCAGCAGAAGCAAATCAGAAAAGGAGGCACCTCTCTTAAGTCCAGAGAGAGAGAGTACCTGGTCAAGAAATTATCACATCCCATAAAAATGACAGCAATGAAATGAAAAAGGAGTCACATTTAGTAGTGTATGGTTATAATTACCTTCAGCAGGATGAGACTGGGGTTTAAACAGTAAATGTTTGCAAAGAAGCAGAGGACAGGGAATAAGGATAATAGGAAGTTACTATGCTATTGGCCTTAAGGCCCTCACAAGCCTAGCCAAGAATTTAGCCCATGTTCCGACAAGGCAGCACCAGATGTCCCTGTCCAGCAAGGATACAGGTAGAATCCCAGGAGTATACTTTGTTCCCCATTGAGTCATCCCGGTTGCACTTAACAAAAGGGTTACTGAGGTACTCTGTTTGACGTGGAGAGGAAGTCTATAACACAGAAGGGGGAGTCTCTGGGACACAAATCTGTCCCACCAAGTCCTATTTATGTCACTGACCAGGTTGAGGTCATGCGGGTTACTTGATTAGAGCTCGACTTGCAAATATGCAGCAGTCCCACCAAGGCAGGGTCTGAGATTGCTTTGTATGCCAGACAGAGGTCACCTCTGAGGAGTCTGTATGAGACTGAGTAGAAGGACAGGGCTTTTTGCTTATCTGTGTATGGTAGATGTTTGAGGCCCTGGATTCTCCCGATGAGGAACCTTTCTGGTCTCTCCAGCTGCTGCATGTGCTTTGTGAGGTACATGCCGAAAGGGGCTCTGTACTCAATAATGGGTCTTATAAGGGAAGAATATAGGGATGTTATGACCTCCTTGTCCCTGGATGAGATACTCTTACTAATGAGGTGGGCCATGTAGAAAGCTTTCCGTACACTGCAGGCAATATGGTAGTCAAGTCAGTTTGCTATCAACCTGGGTGCCCAAGTCCCTCACGACTGATTGCGTACTTAAGACCTTGTTACTAAATGTGAATTTATGGGGATGTCACTCTGATTATGCATTTTTTTGGCATTCAGTTTGAGACCATGTTTCTGGCACCAGTCATTTGTTTGGGTGAGACCCTCTTGGAGGATGTCCACATCACTAGGGGAATTGATGACTGCGCCCAGCTTGCAGTCATCTGCAGACTTGGTCAGCCCATAGCCCACTGGTTTTGACCTGCACCTCAGAAAACTATAACCCAAACAACAGAGGGCCCCAAGACCAATCCCTGGAATCGTGCAGCAAAAACATTTACTAAAACAAAGGAGTCTAATTGTAACAAACACCTAAAACTACCGATGCTAAAATGAACAAATTCCTGTAAGCTAAAATTCTACCTAAAGCATAGCTGCCTATTCATAATTATTTTACAATCAGCAGATGTGTAACACAAGTAAATAGAGTCATAAAATGCCTGAAAACAGAAGAAAAATATTCTGGAGGACTGCAGTCTACCAAGTTCCACTACCTTTGCTAGGTTTACATGCAAATTTCTACCCAGCTACAACATCTAAAGCATGTAGCATTTTATCTGCATAATGCATTTTAATGCTCAAAGCATAAGAATTAATCAAGATAATCTTCTACGTTTAAATTCAAGCAGACCCCCTCCTACATGGTAGGAACTGGTCTAGAAAGCAAAACTGTTAAACGTGACATCTAGAATGAGAGAGATTAACGATAAAATATTGTAAATTTAAAATGTCTCTAAAATTTGTCTGGAATAGTTAAATCATGGTGGGAATAGCAAAAAAATAACAGTAGCAGAGGACAGCCATCTGGTTATAACCTGTTTAGACAAAGGTTGGCCTTTCTTAGTCCCAGCATAGGAAACAAACAAGCGTTTAACCTTCCTAAAGGACTTGTTCTGTCAAGGTAGTACCTGAGCTGCCTGTGCACATCGGGTTGTGCATTCAATGTATGTGGAATCTGTTCTCCCTTATTTTTTTGGCTAAGAAGAAAACTTTGAGACTGATGGCTTGATTCAAGGCAAACTCAGAAATGGCTTTAGGCATGAATGAAGGATTATTGTTCAATGTGACCCTACCCCTGTGGAAATCCACATAGGGTTTCACCCACCATGACAGCTTGCAACTCAGATACATACCTTCCAGATGTCAGAGGAACAAGTAAAACAGCTTTCCAAGTAATGAACTGCAACCGAGAGACCGGTTCAAAGAAGTTAAGATCAGTTTTCTAGAACAAAACTGAAAGTGCAAGGAGGAGGAATTTGCTTGTGAGGTGGTCTTGTGTTCATCACTCCGTTCAGAAACTGTTTGACCACAAACATAGAAGAAAGAGGGAAATCCATAGGCAGACAAGCTGAGATGGCTGCAACATGCATTTTGATGGAAGCATACAACAAACCAACTTTAAGTAGGTCACATAAAAATTTGAGAACTAGAAGTGCTACTTTCCTTTCTTGGGCCACTGCGACTGGCAAGTCACCGACTAGAAAGTCTCTTCTATTTGCCAAACGTAACACTTTCTAGTAGCAGGTTTTCATGTCTCATTTAGTACCTGCTGGACAAGTTGCCTAAAAAGGTATTAAAACTGTATTTCACAGGCAGTCAATTGTAGTTGATTGATAGAAGGGTATCAAACTCCCCTTATGCTGTACGAGTAGCTCTAGTCTGTGAAGAAGCTTGTGGTAATTGCCCTTGGCCAAAAGGGAGTCACCACAATGACTTTTGTTAATTCTTTCAAAATCTTAAGTACCACCTTGCAAATTATTGGAAACGGCCGAAAAACATACAGGAACATTCCTGACCAAGGGAATTACAGTGCATCTGTTGTCCAAGCTTGGCTGGCAAGATGTCTTGAACAAAATTTTTCTAGTTGTCTGTTTTATAATGAGTTAAACAATTCTACTTGAGGTGTCCTCTGCATCTGGATCAAGTCTTGGAACATACCTGCACTAAGTTTCCACTCATAAGTTTAAGTGTCTGTCCAGGATCTACTGAGCCTTTCTGCTACAATGTTTTACTCTGACAGAATATAGGAGGCCTGAAGAGTCATAGAATGCTGACCAGTCAAATCCCAAGCTATCATTTCCAACTGGTAAAGAGGGCGTTTATTATTTAACATTTGTTGACTGGGAAAGTCCGACTAGGACAGTGCTTATTTTCAGAGGAGGCCCGGGGAGGAACACTCCAGATGCATGTCTTTGGAATGTGGGAGGAAACCGGAGTATGCAGAGGAAACCCACACGACCGTAGGGAGGACATGCAGACTCTGCACAGAAAGCACTCCAGCAGAGAATCGAACAGGAGAACCTCTTGCTGTGAGGTGACAATGTTAACCACTGTGCCACCCAGAACACCCTTGTTTGTTGAGATATTGCATCATTATGGTGTGGTCTGTAACTACCTCTTAAGGGCCTAAAGCTCAAAGTTGTAGAGATTTCAAAGCATGAATCACTGCATTTTATTGATGTTTACGTGCTTTGGTCTGTCTGAAGAGACCCACAGACTTTGCACTTTTCCTCGCATGGAAACTACACCCCAAGCATAATCTGAACAGTCTGTCTGGACTGATTGAAGCGGGGTTGGAAGAGAGCCATTTGATCCATTCAACACTGCATTTCCGGCCTTACAAACTCCAGCATGGGAATCTGAAAGTCCAAAGGGTAGGGGTGTTGGGTGAAAGATTTAGGTACCACTGAATTTTTCTCATCTGGTAACATGAGAATCATGGATGCCATGAGGCCTAGAATCCAGAAAAATTCTCTTGCAGGAGCCTGAAGCTGTTGAGAAAAATTAAAGAAAAAATCTGATGGTGAGCTATTACCTTTTCTTTTGGAAGGAAGGCCTTTTGCTTGAGTGTCTATATCAGACAGACCAAAAAGACAACTCCTTTAGTGTGTGTAAGACAAGACTTTTGTAGGTTTAAGTGAAATCCCAGCTGTGACAGGGCATTAGACACCTTTAAGGACTCCAAATGTCTGGGAGAAGATTCTGCAAAAAATAAGCAACTTGTCTAAATAAAGACAAATGTGTATGTCCTGCAAACTGCAGTGAGCTACCACTGGGGCAAAATGCTTTGTGAATACACTAGATGCAGTGGACAGCCCAAAGGGCAATGCAGAGTACTTGAGAATGTGATCCAGATACAGCAAACCTTAGAAATTTCCTGAAACTGTGAGCAATGGGTATGTGATGGTAAACATCTATGAGATCCACTCTTACTGCAAGACAATGGTCTGGAAACAGTACAAGTTTTGACTGAAGGGTCAACATCTTGAATTCTGAAACGTTCACATAAAGGTTGGAAAAAAAATAATGCCGGTCTTCAACAATGCTCCTTCCTTGGTACCAAATATATCAGAATAAAAACCTTCGCAGATGTGATTTGCAGGTCCTGGTTTTATGACTCCTCCTTTTAACATGTACTGCAGCACTGGTGAAAACAGGTCTGTCTGGTTTGGTGGATGTGATGGAATTCCCAAGAAAGGAGGAGGAGAAAGTCCAACTACAACTAAGTCAATCATCCTGAATGACCTTCTTCACCCATCTGTCTGGAACTGTCAGACCCCAAGCGAAAGGGGTTGAAGGTCAGTCGATGTGACAGGTAAGAAAACTGGGACAGGAGGTGTGGGTAATATGATTAGGCTCTTGGAAGAGTCAATCATTAGCTGGCGTTTGACTCAACTGGGAAAGCTGCACCTTTTATCTGGCCTGGAAGAGTTATCCTCCTGCCATTTTCTTTGAGGGCCTGCTTGTTATTAGGCTGAGATTTCTGTTTACTCTGCCTTCTAAAGAACTGAGAAGTGGCCTTGTTAGGGTAGATCCTGGTTACCCGCAAAATCTTAAGAGACTCCATACATCACTAAACATGTCATCTCACTGTTTTAGGATCTGTGTAGTCAAAGGCCCAAATATCAAATTTAGGATAAGTGGAGAAAGTACAGTTGTGCAAGTTAAATTTACCATAACAGTAGATGTTCAAATGGGTTTACCATTGAAATGCCGCCGTGCAATTGCACGGCTATGAAGTATTCGAACAACAGATGTTCGAATACTTCATATGTGAGCAAGTTACATGAGCGAACGTCATTTTTGCGAATGGACTGTGCATTCGCAAATATAACGTTTGCTCATGTAAAGGGATTGCGGTACAGTGCGGTTAGGGAAATACATCCCCTTCCTCACTGTAGTGCGATCTCAGAGTTGGAATATTAAGTTGGGGGTGTGGTGCATAAACGGGATGTTAGGTTAGGGAGTTACAGGAAGGGTGGGATTGCTGTTAAGTGCTGAAAATGTCTTGATCGACATTTTCGGCATTAAAAGCTATTTTGCGACATTAGGGACGTTCGGTAATGTGTACTTTCGGCAAAACACTTCGCTAATAAGTACACTTTTTTTTTTAAATTTCGAGATTATGATAGTAAACCGTTCAAATGATCACTGCTACAATAGCCTTAGCTCCATGGGTTATATTTCGCCAAGGATACAACAGCTGTCAAGCTTCCAAAGCTTCAGGGCACCTTCCACATGCCGAAAACCATCAAGCAGCTCAAGTCGAGCGACAAGTTTGTGCACCACGCCCTTCAGAGATTTTCTGCCAAGACAGAGGGAAGCTGAGCCCTGGAAGGACAATGTCAGGAAGGAAAAAAAAATAACCACACCGTAGCATAAGCAATACACCAACAACAAGGGAGGTGGAGAGAGAGTGCAGCTACTGCAGCAGTGACTGGACATCTACTGTTATGGTAATCTTATTTACACAACTGCATTATGCTCATCATATTGACACTGCTGCATTACCCTCAACTACATGGGTAGATTACCCTAGTTTACTACAGAGTCCAGCATCCCATGGAAAATGGTCCTTGCAAAGCATGATAGAGAGGGAATCAAGTTTATAGTGCTTTGTAAAATTAAGTACAGAAGACCATACTGCTAGAATCCATCCCTTTCCTAAAAGCCATTGATGAAGCCAAGACCCGGTCAGAGTGGGCCTTGATTCTGCCTGAATCAGTTTTGTATGGTGAGTATAATAAAAAGAAAGAGCCTGAGACAACCATTTGGAAATAGTCTGTTTTGACACACGTTGTCTCTTCTTCTTACTTTCACAAGAAATAAAGATCTGAAACATTTATTTCTGTCAAGATAGTACCAGAGTTGTCTGTGGACATCCAATGTATGGAGTTTCCTTCCTCCCTCATTTTTAGGTTCAGAAAAGAAAACAGGGAGCTGTATAGTTGGCTTAAAGTAAACTCTGATACCACTTCAAGCATAAAAGAAGGATTTGTTCTCGAAGAAACTCTGTCCTTATGGAAAATTACAGGGCTGACTCACCATAAGAACTTGCAACTCAGATACCATTTTTGCAGAGGTCAGAGAAATAAGTAAGGCTGTTGTAACCTCATGTCAGCCAGATTAACTGATTCAAATAGGGCAAGTGTTAGCTTCTGTAACACAAAACTAAGATCCAACGGAAGTGCCACCAGTTACACAAAACCCCTTTTGAGAACATTTTGACATGAGACTGCATTGAAAGGGTCTATGTTAAATCATCGAATGCTTTAAAAAGCGGACGATTTATCGAACCCCCGAAAGCGAAAGCTTACAATCTCGAACACTCAGAACAGCGATTTTTTTTCCCCCAGGGGGGGAAAAAAGTCATGTACTCACCATAACATTCCATGCTTGTTGTCCATCTCACTGTTCATTCTTACAATGATGGGTTCGGATACGATCCTGGGCTCTGACTCGGCTGAATACTTAGCTGAAAATCTCAACCTTGGCTCGTGGCAAGAAGGTATCCCACAATGCAGTGGTGTAATTCCCCAGATCTTGTTTGCAGCTAATACTGAACAATATGTACACTATTATACATAACTACAAACATATACATATAAACAAGGGTCTAAGTCCATACTAAATGCACTGGAAGGAGAAACAAGCTGAGACAAAGAACTCCTGAGGTAGTGGAAATCTACCAGGTCTACAAGAAGTCCTTGGCAGGGAGGAGGGAGGGTTAGAAAGAATGAACGGCGAGATGGACAACAAACACGGAACGTTATGGTGAGTACATAACTTCTTTATGTTATGTTGTCCTATCTTGCCTTCATTTTTACAATGATGGGACAGTGTCCCTAGCACTTTTTTTCCTGGGTGGCTCACGGGAGTATACCTTTAAGCACCTTGGAACCAAAGGATGCTCTGTCCTTGGAGGCCAAATCCACTTTGTAATGAGTAATAAAAGTATGTGGAGTAGACCAAGTAGCTGCTGTACAAATATTATCTATGGAATTCTGTCTTGAAAGGCAGATGACATGGCCATTGCTCTAGTGGAATGAGCCTTTACCTTGAAAGGTAAAATGTTTGTGATTTGATTTTTAGATAACTGTAATATAATTTGAAAGCCAATTAGAAAGTAGTTTTTGAGACTGAGGATCCATTTTTAGCATCAGAGAAAGAAACAAATTGGTCAGATTTTCTGAAGTCTTTGGTTCTATGCAAATAGAATCCGAGTGGTCTGTGCACCGTCCAGTTGGCGTAATTTGTACTCTGCCTTGTTGCTATGGTGAGGAAAGAATACTGGAAGTTCTATGGATTGGTTTATGTTGTTTGGAGAAGCGACTTTAGGTAAAAAGGAAGGGTTAGAACGTAAGGATACCCTATCCTTATGAAAAATCAAATACGGTGGTTTAATAGAAAGAGCTTGCAGTTCTGACACCCTTCTAACAGAAGTTATAGCCACTAGAAACAAGGTCTTCCATGAAAGGAACGTGAGGTCTGAAGACAAAGAGGACTCAAAGGGAGGTAAAGTGAGATGTGAGAAAACAAAATTTAGATCCCAAGGAGAAAGGGGTTCGTTGAAGGGAGGCCTTAACAAGGAAGCACCTTTTAAGAAGGCTCTACACAACCTGTGTGACATTAGGTTTGAAGAAGTATCACCATTATGAAAATCTGAAATTGCAGCAAGTTGAACTTTGATGGTTGCTGCAGCTGAGTCATGTTGAAACAGATCCGCCAAAAATTCCAAAATAGAATGAACAGGTGCAGCGAAAGGATCAATCTTCTTATCTTGAGCCCACATGGAAAACCTCTTCCATTTACTAGAATACAGCTTTCTAGTGGAAGCTTCTGTATACTTTCCAGTGAATAACAGGAAAAAGGTGAAACCGCCAAAACTATTTAGGCAAAGCACAACTGCGCCTAACTGCTGGTACACAGGTTACTACTAAAACGGTCACACAAGACAATAAAGATAAAGCCCTATACATGTATATATTCAGTAAATATGCAAAAAAACACTAGACAATGAAAAATGCAAAAACTTAGCCAGAGCCAAGAGAAGCACATTCAAACTCGTCGACATGGCAAACGAGATTTGGGGATTGCACTGGTGCACCATGGGATACCTGCTTAGACACGAGCCAACCAGAAGTCTTCGAGCTTGAAAATCTGCCGAGTTGGGAGTCAGGGATCGGCTCCGAACCCATATGTAAAAATGAAGGTGAGATTGGACTACCTACCATTACAGCTTTCTAGTGGAAGCTTTATGGAAGGAAATTAAGATATGTCTAACTGTGGGAGTGAAATTGTGAAGCCTGACTAAATTGGGAAGTGGAGCAGCCAAGCTGTCAGTTTTAGGGTGCGGAGAGAAGGATGAAGCTCCCCTGACATACGAGTCAGCAGATCTGGCACTGGGTCCAGAATCCAAGGCTTCTCCTGAAGGTGGAGACAAAGGAAGCAGAACAAAACTTGGCGAGGCCAGTAAGGGGCAATAAGAATTATCCTGCTTCCCGAGCTTTGTGCTTTCTGAATTACTCTGGGTATGAGAGGAAACAGTGGAAAGGCATACAGACGTCCCGAGGGCCAATCATGAGCAAGAGCGTCTCTCCCAGAGGGGGAAAGTACAGTTGTGTACACTTACCATAAAATGTAGATGTTCGAGTGTATTCCCTGTTGCAGTCATTACATTTGAGTAATCTGCTGGCAGGTTGCCCTCAGTTGGCCTGATTAACAAAGTCTTGGGTCCTGCGTCAGTTGCTGCCCCTTCCTCCATGACGTCAGGTCGTCAGGGGTATAAAACATGCAGCCGACGCCATTACATCAGTTTTTCTTGCCCCAGATGTCAGGTGCCTCCCAAATGGGGAGCAAAATATATAAACATATATATATATATATATATATATATATATATATATATATATATATATATATAAATAAGAAACTCAAAAATATACCTCCAAACAAAAGCAAATACGCCAAAACGGCTTTTAAGCATAATAAAAGAAAGAAGAGGTACAGTAAAAGAAAAACAGGGTGCTGGAGGGAGGGTAACCAGGACTGCAACAGTGAATACACTCGAACATCTACATTTATGGTAAGTGTACACAACTGTACTATGTTCATCGTGCTTCACTGTTGCAGTCATTACATTTGGGTAGATTCCCAAAGCTAAGGACGGAAGGATGGATTTATATAGCATTAGGACCAGCTATAAGACCCTGCAAAACAGCAGTGGCAAAGCCAGCTCTGAATTTAGAGAAAATTGGTAAATTATAATGCTTGGTGAAAGTATGAACTGAACTCCAGGTAGCAGCTTCTACAATATCCCTGGTAGGAACACCTCTGAGAAAGGCTGCTGAAGTAGATGCAGCCCTGGCGGAATGAGATCTGATCCCCTGGGGAATAGGTTTTCCATGGTGCTTATAACAGAAATTAATACAATGGCTTATCCATTTAGAAATGGTTTGCTTTGAAATAGCGTTCACCTCTGCCCCTGCAGCAAATGCTACCAGCAGTTGCTCAGATTTTCTTCGAGATTTAGTTCTGTCCAAGTAGAATCTAAGTTGTCTGTGTACATCCAATGAATGCAGAATCCGCTCTCCCTTGCTCTGTGGATTGGGAAGGAAGGTTGGCAAATGAATGGACTGATTAAGAGCCACACTGGATACCACCATGGGCATGAATGATGGATTTGTCCTGAGTGACACCCTGTCCGCATGAAAGATGATGAAAGGCTCCACTGCCATAAGGGCCTGTAATTCAAATATCTTTCTAGCTGAAGTGATTGCTAAAAGGAAAGCTGTTTTCCAGGAAAGAAATTTTAAGTCTGCAGGTGCAGCTGGCTCAAAAGGAGGTAGAGTGAGCATCTCCAATACAAAGTTAAGGTCCCATATAGGGGTTGGAGCTCTCCTGGTTCGTCTCAGGTTTTTGGCCCCTCTGAGATACTGCTTTAGAAGAGGATGAGAGAAGGGGGGGGGGTCTGTGTTGTAATGCACTGAAATGGCAGAGGCATGGATTTTTATGGAAGAAAAAGACAGGCCCTTATGAAGCATCTCAGTTAAGCATTGCAAAATCTGAGGTAAATTGGGCACTGCTGTGCTCATCCCTTGAGATTGATTCCAGGCACAGAATCTTCTCCATTTGTCAGCATATGATTTTCTGGTACTACGTCTTCTCGCCTCCAAAATGACATCCATCACAGGTTTGCTGAGGGATGCTAAGGGTGAATTTAAGTGATTAGTCAAGCTGCAAGATTCAATGTTTGGAGCTGAGGGTGCAGAATTTGGTTCTCCTGCTGAAACAGTAAGGAAGGTGTCTGAGGCAGGTGCCATGGAGAAATGTGTGACACACTGAGCAGGAGTGGGTACCAGTGTTGGCGAGTCCAATCTGGAGCAATCAGAATAATTTTTGGTTTGTCCTGTTTGACTTTTAGTAGAACTTTGGAGAGAAAAGGAGAGGGGGAAAGGCATAGACTGATGTGTTTTGTCAGCTGAAGGACAGAGCATCCACTTTCCAGGCTTTATTGTGATGATTTCTTGTGCAAAATTTGTCCAACTGGTAGTTCTGGGGTGAAGCAAAAAGATCTATGTCTGGGCTCCCCCATTTGCAAGTCAACATGTTGAAAATCCGTGGTTCCAGTTTCCATTTGTGAGGGTCCATGAGATTTCTGCTTAGTTCATCTGCCAGAACATTCTGCTTTCCTGGCAGGAAATGAGCTTGTAGTTGTACTTGGTAGCTCAAGGCCATGTTCCACAATGCCATGGCTAGTCTGTAGAAGGGGTAGGAATGTGTACCCCCCCTTCTTGTTTATGTACCACATAACCATGGTGTTGTCTGTCTTTATCAGTAATTGTCCTGGATGAAGGTAGTCCTTGAAGGCTGTCAGTGCATTCTGTACAGCTAGCATTTCATTTTGATTGATATGAAGGTGCATTTGATTTGGGCTCCATTTTCCCTGAATGCACTTCCCTGCCAGATGAGCCCCCCCATGCATAGTCTGATGCATCTGTAGTTAGGGTTTGGGTGGCAGGGGGTGGTGTGAATGGCAGTCCCTTGTTTTGGTGGCAGGCCTCTGCCCACCAGAGGAACTCTAGGCGCAGGCAAGGAATGATAGGGATCACTGTTTCCAGGCTGTGACAATGCTGGCTACATAAACTTTTTAAGTAGCACTGAAGTTTCCTCATATGCAGTCTTGCATATGGAATTAGAAGAATGCATGAGTCCATGAACCCCAAGGCTTGCAGTATTTGCCTTGCAGATAGCAGGGTTTTTGTGGCCTCCTGTTTGAAGTAAGTCACCAAATGAATTTGCTTTTCTGGCGTAAGGAAAGCCATCTGGGCAGTTGTATTTAAGCTTGCACCCAGGAATGTAATTTTTTGAGAGGATACCAGTTGAGATTTCTTTTCATTTATGGTGTACCCTAGACAGGTTAGAAGTCTTTTTACAAACGCCAGATGTTTTATAAGAATGGCTTGGTTTTCTGCCTGAATTAGACAACTGTCCAGGTATGGATATATTTGAATATTTCTTTGCCTGCAAAATGCGATTACTGGAGCCAGGCACTTTGTGAATACCCTGGGCGCAGTAGACAAGCCAAAGGGCAGTGCAGAGAATTGATAATGCATGCAGCCTGCTTTGAAGCGTAGGAATCTTCTGCAAGATTGCCTGATTGGGATATGCAGGTAAGCCTCTTTTAAGTCAAGAGTTGCCAACCAGGCATCCTTGCCTAGCATAGGAAGTAACTGGTGAAGAATCAGCATCTTGAATTTTGGAATGTCCAGAAAGGTGTTAAGTAGACATGTCCAGAATTGGAAGCCATGATTTGTCTTTTCTGGATATCTGGAAAAGTCTGGAATAGAAACCTTGTCCCTTTTCCTCTTCTGGTACTGGTTGAATAGCCCCCATGTTTAGGAGGGAAAGTACTTGTTTCTGAGCCTCTGGCCACCCATTTGGAATTGGCAGCGTGTGGAAATGAAATCTGTATCCCTGGGACACTATATTTAAAACCCAATTTGGCCTGGGTTATAAGTTGCCAGTTTCTTGAATGAAGAGCCAGTTTTCCCCCCAAAGGGACAGCTAAGAGGTAAGTTCTTGGTAATTTCAAAGGGAAGTCATTGAGACTGTTTACCATAGGGTGGTGCCTTGTTTCCAGATTTGGAAGTGGAAGCACCCTATTGCTTAGTTCTGAAAGTCCCTTGGGACTGAAACCTGGTGGTTTTTTGAATGTCTGGGTTTGGCCGTAGTGGCTCTGGAAGGAGCTGGAAAGGGCCAGTTCTTAGTAGGCCAATGCCTACTAAATCTAGGAGGTTGCACTTGTAAGAAATCTTTCACAGTTTGCATAGATTTAGCTTTATCTTCCATCTTTTTTATTACTTCTTCAGCCTTATTGCCAAATAAGCGGTCCTGCTGTAAAGGAGCATCCAAAAGTTTTGCTTTAACATGATAACATGATCAGGCAGAGATTGCTCCTTAAGCCAAGCATGTCTTCCAAGTACAGAACCAGTAACAGCAGCCCTACAAGAGGCCTCTAAGGAATCAAAACCACATTGCAAAGTATGTTTGCCAACTTGTTCAGCTGAATGCAATAAATCCTGTAAATTTTTATTCTCCAGACAGTCAGAAATCAACATCATTTTCTGTTTAAGCAGTCCCATGATATGCTGTTGGCATTTTAGCATATGGAATTGACAGTTTAAAGCCCTGATTGGTAAGGTTGCAGAAGTATACACCTTTTTACCCCATCTATCCAGCGCCCTGGAGTCTCTATCAGAAGGAGTAGGATTTTTAGCAGTAGAGGCCTTAATGCCCTTGGGCCCCTGAGAAATTATTTCAGGGTCCGCAACAGGATTTTTGAAAAGGAATTTGTGGGACTCAGGAACCCTGTAGTACCTGTCTGGTTTGCTAAGGGCTGGAGGCAAGGAATCAGGGGCTGTACTGGATTCCGAAAACACAACAATATTTAGTAGAGGAGGTATAGCCAAAGGCCTATGCTAAGGAAGAAGGAAATCCCTAAGCCTCTTTTTGGATTCAGAGAAATCCTGACTTTCCCAGTGGAAATACTCCCTTAAGGTATGTAAAGTTTCTCCAAAAGAGAAATCCTCAGGCGGAGAAGCAGAGTGAATGGAATCCTCTGCATCAGAGTCCTCAGAGGTAGGTATGGACAAATCCAGATCATTAGAAGAGTCAAAAGAAGAGTCAAAAGAAACAGAGTCCTGTTCAGAAGATTCATAGTCAAATTCAATCCTAGGCCTCTTGGGGGGGGGGGGGGGTTGACTACCCCTGATTAGAGTAATTAAATCTTCAGCCATTTTGATCATTTGTTTTTTCGGCATAGGGTCCTGAACATGTGGCCTGGGCATCGGTTTTTTAGACATAGATCGAGATTTAGGCCTTAGCACTGAAGTTGGAGTCTGTTTAATATGCAAGTCTGTAGGCCTGAATACACCCTCAGAATCCGGTGCCTGCTCAGCGGCTCCGGACCCATCAAGGTAGAGACATCCGCGGGTTCCATATGTGAAGCATCTCGCGGCATACCGGACTCCGAATGGGTCTCAGTAGAGGCCTGCGAATCAGAAGTAGCGGGTATCAGGGGCTGCGAAAGTGCCACACTGAGTACCGGCGAACTGGCGACTGGCTTAGGAGAAGCGTTGTCGGCAGTTTTGGACCTCAATGGCCTGTCTCTGTCTTTTTCTTTGCGTTTTTTTCTGTATTCCGGTAGTCGGATGGCTAACCAACATCATTTCTGGATAATTAAACAGAGAACTGAAATATTTTGAAGCAAAAATGTACCGACGACGGATAGTGCGCTGATTAAATAAAGCACAAAACTGATACCAAGGTACGTCGTGGTCAGTGCCTAGGCAAGGAATACAGTACAAATGAAAATCCTTATGAGGTATTTGCTTCCCACAAGTAATACAATTAACTTTTACTGACATCGGTAAGGAGCAAGAAAAAGTTTCCCCAATGGGGTACTTAGCTTTAAGTTGAAGACTTTGGTTCGGAAACTCGAAAACGAATATTTCAGGAGTCGGCCGACCAGCACTTGCGAACTGCTTCTGCTTCGGGCACCGCACAGCAAGAAAGACCGATGTAATGGCGCCGGCTGCATGTTTTATACCCCTGACGACCTGATGTCGTGGAAGAAGGGACAGCAACCGACGCAGGACCCAAGACTTTGCTAATCAGGCTGACTGAGGGCAACCTGCCAGCAGATTACCCAAATGTAATGACTGCAACAGTGAAACACGATGAACATCTAGGGTGAAATAGTTGCTGCACTTGGCATTCATGGGAGTGGCAAAGATCACAGTACGGCTGTCCATGTTTGGAAAATCATTTCCGCTACATTGTGATTGAGAGACCACTTGTGAGGCATTAGGATTGCTCTGCTCAGCTTGTCCGCTATCACGCTGGACTTCCCCAGAATGTGCATTGCAATTAGAAAACGCTGGAAAGAAACTGCCCATTGCCATACTCTTAGGGCTTCTCAACAAAGAGGGTAAGATCTGGTTCCCCCCTGCTTGTTTATATACCAAACCAGAGACATTGTCTGACTGGACTGCAATAGTCCGTAGAGGGAGAGAGTCTTGAAGTGCTTGCAACGCAAGAAGCACTGCTCTCATCTCATCTCTGGAACATTTATATGCAAGCGAGTCTCGTGTTCTTGCCATGTACCTTGGACTGTTCTTCCCAGATAATGCCCCCCCCCCATCTGGAAAGCATCCGTGGTCACTGTAGCTATTGGTTGAAGTGGAACAAAGGGTCTGCTTATTGTCACGAGTGGAGTGTATCCATCATCTCAAGTCGTTCTTGCAAGATTCTGTTATTCTGATCAGATGAGACATTGGGAGCTCTTGAAGTAACCATTGAGAGAATAACAGCCATTGAAGAATCCTCATGCGCATTCTGGCAAGAGGAACTAGTGTATTCGTGGAGGCCATTGTTCCTAATAAGCGCAGAATTACCTTTGCTTTCACTTTGTCCTTGGGAAGGAGGTGAAGTATCTGCTGTCTGAGTGTTATGACTCTTTCTGTTGGAAGATGTGCTACCATAAATGAAGTGTCTAGATCTGCACCTATGAATGTAATATGCTGACAGGGCAACAAGGCAGATTTTTGAAAATTTACTGTAATGCCCAGCTGATTGCAGATATCCAACATTAGATCCCTGGCTTGTAGAAGTAGATGCTTGGTGGTGTTAGATAGCAGCCAGTCGTCTAGATAGGGAAACACGCGGAATCCTAGATGCCTCAGGTGAGCCATGACTACTGCCATACATTTGGTGAAACTCTGGTGGCCGTAGCGAGACCAAAGGGCAGAGCTCTGAACTGGTAATGGCTGGCTCTCAGGCAGAAGCGTAAGTATCTTCTTGATGTCCTGTCCATTTTTATGTGGTAGTAAGCATCTTAAAGGTCTATCGAGCACATCCAATTGTCTTTCCCTAAAGAGGGGAGTATCAACTGCAGTGCCACCATTCGGAACTTTGACTTCTTGACAGATTCGTTTAACTTGCTTAGGTCCAATATGGGCCTCAAGTCCCCTGTTCTTTTTGGCACTAAAAAGAATCTTGAGTAAGTTCCGAATCCTATTTGGTCTGCGGGGACTTTTTGGATGACTCTCTTGTGGAGCAACTTTTGCTTAGTTGCTTGTTCCCTTAGAATGGGTGGAACATCCGGGAGTGTTTTGGTCTGTGGAACAGGTTTGGAAAAGGGGATGGAGTATCCTCTGGATATTATATTTAGTACCCATTTGTCATTTGTGATATTTCGCCAGGCTTCAGGGTACATCGATAAACATCCATCGACTGCCTCCAGAGTAGAGCAGTCGGGCCTCCTTTTCAGAGCACTGATAAGGGCGTCCACGAAAGGAATCACGGTCACCCTGGTTTTGTGGGCCCCCTCTGCCTCTGGGGTGGCATGTACCGTTATTACCTCGCCCTCTGCCCCTGGGGAAAGTATCACCCCGTGCGTCTTGGAAAAATCTCTGGGATCTTTTGAGCCACATCTTTCCGCTCTTCTGACATTTAGGATAACGTCCTGAAGGTACGGAAAAACGTACTCCAAAGGCAGAGTTAGTTTTCCCATCCTGCTTGCACCAGGTTAGTGTGTCTTTTACTTTGGGTCCAAAAAGTGAGGAACCATCAAGAGAGGCATTAGTAAAGATAGACTTAAAGGGCTCTGCAAAATCGCACAAGCACATCCAGGAGCGTCTCCTAAGGGAAACTCCAGAACCCGCTGCCCTGCTCGCTCCATCTGCTGCATATGATATGAGCCTCATGGAGGAGTTGACAATGGAATTTAAGGTGGACAGCTGGGAGGAGACACTCTCATTCATCCCCACAGCTAGTGAACCTTATAGAGTATTCTCCTAGCTCTTTCAGAAGATCTCTTTGTAGCCTCGTAAAATGGGACAAGTAGTTTAGCGATCACAGTGAAAAAGTCGCTGATGAAATGATATGCTTCCCGTATATGTCCATCATTCGAGAATCTTTATTCAGAGGATGAAAAGATGAGGAAGTCTCCAAGTTCCTTCTTGGTGGCTGCTGCCACCACAATAGCATCTACAGGTAATCCCTTTGTTAGAAATTCTTTGCTCAAAGCCTCCGAAGGACCGGTTCCGTAGTGTGGGGTGACTCCCACACCTTTCGACTAACCAGGTCCATTACTTCAAAAGGCGGAGACACCTAGGAAGCTGAAGGTTGAGACCCGAAAACCTTCAGGTACACTGACTCCTCATCACAAGGGGTGGTGGTCTGCCAGACGCCTCTTTGCATGAGGATCTCAAGAATATCTGCAAATGAGATATTGTCAGAGGACGACCATGGGGGCCCTTCTGACTCATCGAGGTCAGTGTCTGAAGTGATGGACTCATCTGGGGAGTCAACATGCTTCCTCTTGCAGTTTCTCTTCCAAGATGGCTCCTCAGAAGGATATTCTGGGGAGGCCTCGGATGAGAGAAGTTCGCCCAATGGAGGATCCTGAGACTCTGGGTCTCTGCTGTCTTGAGGAATGGGTGGTGCTGAGACAGTAGCCGGTACCTTGGGGGGACGAATACTGGTATCCTCCTGTGGTGCTGAATGGGTACACAACCCACTCATCAGCTCAAGGTGGATCCTGCCGGCTCTGAAGACTCCCCCGGCTCTGAGGAGACAGAGGAAGGCAACGGAGCTAACGAGATCAGACCCAAGACCGATGTGGGAGCCGGGCCGACGCTCCAAGGGGTAAGCCCGGCACCTAAGATCGGGGCTGAGAATCCCCCCCAGGGCAGGCCATGGAACCCCGGCTCCCAGACTAACCGGATGATGCCGAGAGAGTCTGAGCAGATGTTGGCTCCGTGAACACCAAAGGGAGTCCCGGAACCAATGGGTCCACAGAAAGTGGTACTGAATACTCTGGCTCTGAAGGACCAGCTTGGCTTGGAGGAGAAACAACAGTGGGCACAGTAGGCTCCAAAGCCAAATGGGTGGGAGCCGAGAATAAGTTGGTCAGCGCCGGTGACGAGTCTACGTGCCACCCGTTCCACATCCTCATCTGATAAACTTCTTGTAGACCTGGAAGACAGGAAAGGAGATCTAGACCTATGGAGGACTGGCGATCTCAAGGTTGGAGAAACCGGCGAAATTTCAATGGACCGGCTCCAAGTGGAGGTATCTTGTGGCTCCGAAGGCTTTGGAGCCGAAGTACCAGGCCTATCAACCAAAAGAACTTACAATGGCTCCTTGGACTGTGGAGCCGAGGAAGTAGTGGCCCTTGAAATTTTGGGGAGATTGAATGGCAGCTCAGACTGAGCCGATCTATCTGGAGATTGTCCTTTGTGAGACTTATCCTTTTTTGGAGACTAAGAGGAGGAAGAGCTATGAATGGCTTCTTCAAAAGAAGGCTTTAAGAGCCCTTTTAGAATCAACTTGTTTCTTCTTTCCTGAAAAACTCTAGTACTAAAAGAATGACAGCAGGTGCAGTCTTCTTGAAGATGAATGGCACCAAGGCAATAAACACAAACAACATGTCCCTCAGTGATGGACGCCTTTTGCGAGCACTTCTGACATTTTTTAAAACCCGAAGGCTTGTGCTCTCTCTTTTTGGTCTTTAGACATTTTCCCAAAATAACTTAGAGGCTATAGCAAAAACACAACAAATATTTATTAACTATGACTAATATGCTACAGGTTAATACAAAGAGGAATGACCAGGGAAGGAAAATTAGAAATTCTAATTAAAACGGTTCTAATTTCCACACAAAAATAATCAAACAGTACAAGCCCTCTAACTTGAGCTATGAAGACAAACACACACACAACGAACAACAACCATTACACGGGATACCAAAGGGGCCTAGAAAGCAACGGCAAAAGCTGTGCTGAAGGGAGAAAAAACTCTCTCTATTTAACTAAAAACAGCAAAGAGACAAGAGTTAAACCTAGTAATAATAGAGCTAAATATATGCAAAAAAAGCAAGTTTTGACAAGGTAAATAGAAAAAAATATCACAACTTAGCCACGGCAAAGATGAGAGTATCCAACCTCGTAAAGCGGCAAACAAGATCTGGGGAATTACACCACTGCATTGTGGGATACCTTCTTGCCATGAGCCAAGTTTGAGATTTTCAGCTAAGTATTCGGCCGAGTCGGAGCCGAAGATCGGCTCCGAACCCATCACTGTAAGAATGAAGGCGAGACAGGACAACATAACATTTGCTGTTCCACCAAAAAAAAAGAAAAAAAATTTTTTAAAACATTACATAAAGTTGGGGGCTATGCCCCCAACACACCCTACTTAAACATATCAACTCCGAGATTGCACTACAGTCACGAAAACGGCAAAGTAACGGAAGCTGCCAAGCGATTTCTTTCCCAGAGACAGAATTCGTTTATATGCCGTTTCGCTATTCTGCCTTTTCGTGCTTTCAAGTTCGATCAAGATGCATTCGAAAGAGTGCATCCTTGATCATTTAATAGGAACCCGACTGAAAGAGTAGGATACATGGGCAGACATGCTTAAAATGGCCTCAACTTATACATTTAGTCAGAAGTATCACAAAAAATGATTACCTCATAAATAA
>NC_056732.1:1021312672-1021375172 GCF_019279795.1 Protopterus annectens | reverse complement strand
GAGGTAAATGGCAATGTTTGGTGAACGTATGAACTGAGCTCCAGGTAGCAGCTTCTAGAATGTCTCTGTTAGGAACCCCTCTGAGAAAGGCTGCAGAAATAGATTTAGCCCTGATGGAATGAGATCTGATCCCCTTGGGGATAGGTTTGCCATGGTGCATATAGCAGAAACGAATACAATGGCTTATCCATTTGGAAAAAGTTTGCTTTGAAATAGCCTTTCCCTCTGCCCCTGCAGCAAATGCCACCAACAGTTATTCAGACTTTCTTAGAGATTTTGTCCTGTTTAAGTAAAATGTAAGTTGTCAGTGTACATCCAATGAATGTCGAATCCGCTCACCCTTGTTCTGTGGATTGGAAAAGAAAGTTGGCAGATGAATGGTCTGATTAAGAGCCACACTGGATACCACCTTAAGCATGAAAGATGGATTGGTCCTGAGATACACCCTGTCTGCGTAAAAAATAATGAAAGGCTCCATTGCCATAAGAGCCTGTAATTCAGAAATCCTTCTAGCTGAAGTGACTGCTAAAAGGAAAGCTGTTTTCCAGGAGAGAAATTTTAGGTCTGCAGTAGCATCTGGCTCAAAAGGAGGGAGAGTGAATTTTTCCAAAACAAAATTGAGGTCCCATGCAGGGGTTGGCTCTCTCCTGGGAGGTCTTAAGTTTTTGGCCCCTGTGAGATACTGCTTTAGCAAAGGATGAGAGAAGAGTGGAGGTTCTGTGTTGTAATGAGCTGAAATGGCAGAGGCATGGATTTTTATGCATCTCAGTCAAGTATTGCAGAATCTGAGGAATATTGGGCATTGCTGTGCTTATTCCTTGTGATTGGTTCCAGGCACATAATCTCTTCCATTTGTCAGCATAAGATTTTCTAGTACTAGGCCTTCTAGCCTCCAAAATGACATCCATCACAGGTTTGCTGAGGGATGTTAAGGGTGAAATTAGATGATTAGCCACGCTGCAAGATTCAAAGTTTGGAGCCGAGTGTGCAGAATTTGGTAGTTCTGCTGAGACAGTAGGTAAGGTGTCTGACGCAGGTGCCACAGAAGAAGGTGTGACACATTGCGCAGGAGTGGATACCAGTGTTGGCGAGACCAGTCTGGAGCAATCAAAATCACTTTTGGTTTGTCCTGTCTGCCTTTTAGTAGGACTTTGGAGAGCAGAGGCAGAGGGGGAAAAGCATAGACTGACAGGTTTTTCCAGCTGAATGATAGAACATCCACTTTCCAAGCTTTTTTGTGATGAATTCTTGTGCAGAATTTATCCAACTGATAGTTCTGGGGTGAGGCAAAAAGATCTATGTCTGGACTCCCCCATTTGCATGTCAACATGTTGAAAATTTGTGGTTCCAGTTTCCATTCATGTGTGTCCATAAGATTTCTGCTTAATTCGTCTGTCAGAGTTTTTCCTGGCATGAATTGAGCTTGTAATTGTATTTGGTTGGTCAAGGCTGTGTGCTCCACAGTGCCATGGCTAGTCTGCAAAGGGGGTAGGAATGTGTACCCCCCTGCTTGTTTATGTACCACATAACTGTGGTGTTGTCTGTCTATCAGCAATTGTCCTGGATGAAGGTAGTCCTTGAAGGCTGTCAGTGCATTCTGTACAGCTAGCATCTCTTTCTGATTGATATGAAGGTGCATTTGATTTGGGCTGCATTTGCCCTGAATGCACTTTCCTGCCAGATGAGCCCCCCAAGCATAGTCTGATGCATGCGTCTGTAGTTAGGGTTTGGGCGGCAGGGGGTGGAGTGAATGGCAGTCCCTTGTTTTGGAAGCAGGCCTCTGCCCACCATAGGAACTCTAGTTGCAGGCAAAGTATGATAGGAATCATTGTTTTCAGGCTGTGACAATGTTGACTCCATAAACTTAAGTACCACTGAAGTTTCCACATATGCAGTCTTGCATATGGAATTAGAAGAATGCAGGAGGCCATGAACCCCGAGGCTTGCAGAACCTGTCTTGCAGATCGCAGGGTTTTTGTGGCCACCTGTTTGAAGTAAGTCACCAATTGAATTTGCTTTTCTGGCATAAGGTAAGTCATCTGTGCAGTTGTATTCAAGCTTGCAACCAGGAATGTAATATTTTGAGAGGGTACCAGTTGTGATTTCTTTTCGTTTATGGTGTACCCTAGGCAAGTTAGAACCCTTTTTACAAACGCCAGATGCTTTAGAAGAATGTCCTTGTTTTCTGCCTGAATTAGGCAATCGTCCAGATATGGATATATTTGAATATTTCTTTGCCTGCAAAATACAATTACTGGAGCCAGGCACTTTGTGAAGACCCTGGGCGCAGTAGATAAGCGAAAGGGCAGTGCAGAGAACTAGTAATGCAAGTAGCCTGCTTTGAAGCGCAGGTATCTTCTGCAAGATTCCTTGATTGGGATATGCAAGTAAGCCTCTTAAGTCTAGAGTTACCAACCAGGCATCTTTGCCTAGCATAGGTAGTAACTGTTGAAGAGTCAGCATCCTGAATTTTGGAATGTCGAGAAATGTGTTTAGAGTGGATAAGTCCGGAATTGGACGCCATGATTTGTCTTTTCTGGGTACCAGGAAAAGTCTTGAATAGAAACCTTGTCCCTTTTCCTTTTCTGGTACTGGTTGAATAGCCCCCATGTTCATGAGGGACAGAACTTGTTTCTGGGCCTTTGCCCACTGATTTGGGGGCAGGTCTGGCCATGCATTTGGGACTGGCAATGTGTGGAAATTAAATCTGTATCCCTGGGATACTATATTTAAAACCCATATGTCCTGGGTAATAAGTTGCCAGTTTCATGCATGAAGTGCCAGCCCCCCCCCCCCAAAGGGGTGGCTAAAAGGTAAGTGCTGGGTGATTGTAAGTCATTGAGACTGTTTACCATAGGGTGGTGCCTTGTTGTTTCCAGATTTGGAGTTGGAGGCACCCCATTGTTTTGTTCTAAAAGTTCCTTCTGACTGAAACCTGGAGCCTTTGGAATGTCTGGATTTAACTTGAGTGGCTCTCGAAGGCACTGGAAAGGACCAGTTCTTAGTAGGCCAGTGCCTACTAAATCTTGGAGGTTGAACTTGTAAGAAATCTTTCACAGCTTGCATAGATTTAGCTTTATCTTCCATCTTTTTTAACACTTTTTCAGCCTTAATACCAAAGAGACGGTCCTGTTGTAAAGGAGCATCCAACAATTATTGCTTTAACATGGTCAGGCAGAGTTTGCTCTTTGAGCCAGGCATGCCTTCTTAGCACAGATCCAGTTACAGCAGCCCTGCAAGAGGCCTCCATGGAATCAAAACCACATTGCAAAGTATGTTTTCCAACTTGTTCAGCTGAATGTAATAAATCCTGTAAATCTTTATTTTCCACACAGTCAGAGATTAACATAATTTTCTGTTTAAGTAGTCCCATGATATGCTGTTGATATTTAAGCATATGAAATTGACAGTTTAAAGCCCTGATTGCCAAGGTTGCGGAAGTGTAAACCTTCTTACCCCATCTATGCAGTGCCCTGGAATCTCTATCAGAAGGGGTAGGATTTTTAGCAGTAGAGGCCTTAATGCCCTTGGGACCCTGAGAAATGGTTTCAGAATCAGCAATAGGATTTTTGAAAAGAAATTTGTGGGAGTCAGGAACCCTGTAGTATCTGACTAGCTTACATGAAGCCGGAGGCAGAGAATCAGGAGCCATACTAGATTCTGAAAAAACATCATCAACAATGTCTAGAACAGGAGGTATAGCCAAAGATCTATGCTGAGGAGGAAGAAGAAAATCCCCAAGTCTCTTTTTAGATTCAGAGAAATCCTGACTTTCCCAGTGGAAATGTTCCCTTAAGGTATGTAAAGTTTCCCCAAAAGAAAAATCCTCAGGGGGAGAAGCAAATGAATGAAATCTTCTTCATAAGTAGGAATAGACAACATCCTGTTCATTAGAAGAGTTGGAAAAAATAGAATCGTGTTCAGAAGATTCACACTCAATGTCTTGCCTAGGCCTCTTAGAAGGTGGGGGTTGGCTACCCCTGATCGGAGTGATTAAATCTTCAGCCATTTTTGATCATTTGTTTTTTAGGCATAGGGGCCTGCACATGTAGCCCAGGCGTCGTTTTTTTAGACAGATTTAGATTTTGGCCTTAGTTTTGAAGATGGCGTCGGTCTAACATACAAATCTGTAGGCCTGAAAACACCCACAGAAGCCGGTGCCTGCACAGCGGCTCCAGACCCATCTAAGGTAGAGACATCCGCGGGTTCCATAATTGAAGCATCTCGCGGCATACCGGACTCTGAATGAGTCTAAGCAGAAGCCTGCGAATCAGAAGTAGCGGGTATCGGGGCTGTGAAAGCGCCTCACTGAGTACTGGCGAACTGACGACTGGCTTAGAAGCGTCGTCGTCAGTTTTGGACTTTGACGGTCTCTGCCTTTTTCTTTGCGTTTTTTAGGTATTCCGGTAGTCGGATTGCTAACCGACGACATTTCTGGATAATTAAATCTTGAGCCAAAATATTTAGAAGCAAAAATATACCGACGTTTAATCGTGCGTTGATTAAATTTAGCACAAAACCGACAGAAAGATACATTGTGGTCAGGGCCTAGGCAAGGAATACAGTACAAATGAAAATCCTTATGAGGTATCTGCTTCCCACAAGTAATGCAATTATTAACTTTTACTGACATCGGTAAGGAGCAAGAAAAAGTTTCCCCAACGGGGTACTTAGCTTTTAGTTGAAGACTTCGGTTCTGAAACTCGAAAATGAAAATTTCAGGAGTCGGCCGATCGGCACTTGCGAACTGCTTCTGCTTCGGGCACCATGCAGCAAGAAAAGACTGTGTAATGGCATCGGCTGCATGTTTTACACCCCTGACGACCTGACGTCATGGAAGAAGGGACAGCAACAGACGCAAGACCTAAGACTTTGTTAATCAGACCGACTGAGGGCAACCTGCCAGCAGATTACCCAAATGTAATGACTGCAACAGTGAAACACTAAGAACATCTACAGTTTGATAAAGAGACAAACTCCACAAATTACAGAAAAACAGTTTTAAATATTTAATTAACAGCATATGTCAGTACCCCATGTTGACATACTGTAACTCTCCCATGATTTCATGCAGTGGTTATATCTGACAATGTTAAAAGAAGAGGGAACTATAAGACAGAGGAGATTGTTCTGTCAAAATTTTAATTAGAAAGTACAGACACTGTAAATACAGAATGCTTGCAAAACAAAATAACAGAGAAGGAAAGGCAAAAAGTAACAATTGTACAGACTCATTTTAGCAAGGATATGAGGAAGGTTTTTATACAGACATTAATAAATGACTGGAGGAGCCTCCATGATTTGGTGATTTTGGTACAAACACAAAGTTGATCAAGGACATTAGACACAGGAGCAGAATACTTGGGATGAGCAGAAAAAGCAGCTCAGGAAAAAAATAGATGTTGTCCAGAAGAAATATTTAAAGGCAGTACTCTACAAATCTAGAGAAGAGTACTCCAACTTTTCATTTAAAGTATCTCCATGCCAGATCTCAAAATGTTCATCAAAAAGTGAACCAGCTGAAGCTAAAACAAGTCTAATTTGACTTCCCATAGGATGTTTTACTGTTTTTTTCCAATCTGATGTTTTTCCCCGTGTGTTTGGGGGTCCAACTGCTGCTTTTCTGTGCGGGAAATGCCACTTACAGTGTAAGGTTATGTTCTGATCATTTGATCTGCACAACTCTACATAGTGGACTACTGTGGTTCTCTATCGGGATATCTCCTGTTAACTCTATTTTGACCAAACATTCATAAACTTTGTTACCTACTCTCAGCTCTTAGTTTATCCCATTTTTTTCTTGCTTTGACTCATCGTGTTCCTTTCTCCAATTCTAGGAATAAGCTAGCTACCTATGAATCCAGATCAAACAAGAGGCTAGTTACTAGTGGTGTGCCACAGAGCTCCGTGCTGGGACTACTCCTGTTCGGAATATTCTTTTAAGGTCAGAGCTAACTTGGAAGGCCGATGGATAATAAAGTCTGCCGATGAATGCAAGCTACGGGCCATCACTGAATCCCCCAATGATGCAGATATCCTTCAGGAGGGTTTAAAGCAGACAAATGATTGGTGCCAGAACCATTGCCTAAAACTAAATGCAAAAAAAATGTATCACCATACACTTTGGAAAGTAAAAATACCCCTGCAAACTACAACATTAATAGCACACCCCTAAGAATAGACCCAGGAGTGAGAGATCTAGGTACACAGATAGCCTGACCTTTGACCACCATGTGCCCACAGTGGTGAGGAAGTTCTTCTATGTGGCACAACTTAAAAGTAAAGGTATGACATCCAGATCCAAGGAAATGCTAGCCCCGCTATACTCAGCCTTCATTAGACCAATAACAGAGTACAATGCTCCATTTGGCATGTACTGGACTAGGAATTTACAACAGCGGGAGTGCCCTCAGAGGTTCCTCCCAAAGAAAATACAGGGTGTAAACATGTCCTATGCAAACAGACTAAAAGCCCTATCCCTTTTCTCTGTTTCTTACCAAATATTAAGGGGTGACCTATGCCCTACAAGGCACTCTCAAAATCCAGCCCTGATGAAGCTGCCACACATCCACAAGTCAAACAGCACGAGGGTCACCTGATATAGGTATCTATACCTTTTCAGTGACTCAAACAAAACATGCTGGAGACAGACAGATATGCGTCTCAGAGATTGCTCCTTCTTTGGGGCAGGCTTCCTATTCACAGTAATCACAGCCCTTCCTTGCCCTCTTCAAATACAATTTGGGGCAACTGATGGGGAATCAAAAATTCACACATATATATATATATATATATATATATATATATATATATATAAAACTCTAGGCACAGGCACAAACCTATGCCATTTTCTTGCCCAAAGGGCCATATATTGAGTAAAATAGGGTTATGCTGGCTAAGCTTGTAAGGGCAGTTAGCCTAGTAATCTCCTATGACTGTATTGCCTTCATATAATATTTCACTTTATTAGAGAGTTTTTCTTTCTTTCAAAGCTTGTGGGAATTACATAGGCCCCTGTCCCTTAAACAGCAGGAGTTCTGCCAAAAGCACATCTCTGCAAAAGTTTTTACTGGAAATATTATCATTGTGCAATGCAGAAGTTTAACGTGAAGAGCCTTACAGTTCATTAATGTTAACTAGACAAAAATGCAGTTGCCCTGTACTGAAAAGTGGTTGTGACCCCCCCCCCTAAAGAGTAGTCCTTGCACTCTAATGACCACTTACCAAACTGACCATTGTCCCTTCACTTGACCATTACACTATGTAAGCAAGTTACTTTGCATCTCTAGTGTCTTTTTGTCTGCATTCAGCAAATAAAAGAAAACGTGTTCACTTTGTGCCCCTCTGCTAACTACTGAGCACCACTTACAAATGGATTGATCTCAGTGGTAATAAATGGCCTGAGGGTAGGAAGCCCACTATGCTCAGCCTCCTTTTACTCCTGTAAACCCCCAGTTCCCACCCACCCCACCGTACTTTACCTTCATACTTCCCACATACACTTATCACTCAGGATACCCTCTCCCTATACCCCCAAAGCAACTTTACTAACAAACAATCCTGTTTCTATTCACCCATTTCCTACTTTCATCTACCATTTAGCATCATCCCCAACAGCCATTCACCATCCCATAGTGTTTTGCACTATAATGTCTCCTACTCTGACCCCTCCTCAATAGTACAGCCAAGTCATTCATGAGCAAAGCTCCCTCTTCTATTCATCACTGCAATCTTCTCGTATACTACAATCAGATTTATATCTCTCTCTCATCTCTTCCTCTATATCATCTCTTATACCCAATATCTCTTAGCTTTCCAGATTTTTGTCTCATATTCCTGGTCTGGTCTTCATAAAATTTGAGGTTTTCTGGAAATCACTGAGGATTGAAATCACTAAATTACATACATTTTAGTTTCAGACTTTACATCTTTCAGAAAAGGCACGCTAACATAAATCCTGTTACTCTACCAAAGTTTATAAAAGCAATGTTTAAAAATGTCCTTATTTTTGAGCCTTTGTCCTGCATTTTAGGCTTTGTCCAGATTTCTTGCTCAAAGAGGTTGAGAGGTATGCTTATAACCCCTCTACTCTCAATCTTTCTACATGCATACACAATTTAAATCATTACTTTTTGCTAACTACCCTTCCTTACCATACCTATGTAAGTACATGTTAACATACGCCACCACAAATTCATCTTACTTCATATCAACAGGGCCGCTGTGGTGCAGCGGTTAAGTGTTGTCGCCTCACAGCAAGAGGTTCTCCCGTTCAATTCTCGGCTGAAGCGCCTTCTGTGTGAAGTCTGCATGTCCTCCCCGTGGTTGAGTGACATTAAAGACATGCAAGTAGGTGCGTGTGTGAATGGGCAGGCCTTCTTTGAAGGTTGAGCATCGGGCTGGCACCTTGGCACTGTAAAAATCCACTGCCAATGATTAGCAGACCGGAGTTCCGCTGTGGCAACCCCTAACCGGGAAAAGCCGAAAGACATTACTTTACATATCAACATTTCCCACAACTATACACTTAAACACCCACACATCCAAAAATCAATAAAGTCTTTAGACTAAATATATTAAGTCAAGTCTATGGTTAATCGAAGACAATATCCATTGAAAGGCTTTTAAGCGAATACTAAGTCGAACGTGCTTTTTATCGTATAGGCACATCATTGTAAATCCATTCATCAAATACTCATAGTTGGCCATCTACAAGGAAGTACCACAACAAGAAGATTAGATTAACACCCACACCCCTGGTAATTATATATACAAACTCAGACATCACATCATGTTGGAGAAAGGGAAAGTTTGCTATCCTGTACTGAAGATGGTCAACTGAGTATTCAATAAATGGATTTAATGAGCAGCCTATATAACAAAAAGCAAGTTCAACTGTTTTCACTTAAAAGCCGTTTGATGGATATTGTCTTTGACGATTAACTACAGACCCATATTAATCGACTACTCTACATTTCAACTTCTACTTTTCCCAAATAATCCCTCCTTACTGCCTGTTTAACTACATCCTTACACTCTTGTTTTTCAAAACTTTGTGTTTTTACATTTCAGAAGTATGTTCCTCATACTAGTACCTCTTTTCCCACTTGCACACTTAATATTCTACCATAATCTGTTACCCTCACAGTCACAACAAAACATGTATTGTATCCTCCAAGCAAAACACTTCTGAACCTCGCCTCCTAAAAATACCCTATCTATATCAGCAGCCATATGCCCTACTATTTTGGTACCTCACATTTTCCCCCCACATCCTGCCAACTTTTTCTTACTCAAAAATACTTTTAACCATGCTAAAACATAATACTCACAAGACAATCACAATTATGGATATATACATATCCCCAGAAATCAATGCAACAATGCTGGAAGACTATTTTTTGCTGGGTCTCCTCAAAAATCCCTCGTAAAACCATAATAATGGGTGATGTTAATATAGACTGGCAAACCATACAATCTGAAAATCCAACCAATAATATACATCGGCATAATTTCACCCAAATTATAACCACGCCAACTAGATATAAAAAAGCCACAGTCAGGCAATCAACCCTTGACTGGATCCTAACATCCTCTCCAAATAAAGTATCATCCCATGGAACTCTGAACATTATTATAGCCTTAGCAAACCACCACCCAATATAGAACGTATCCTCATTTTTATTCTATTAATAACATTCAAATCAATAACCGCATAAAATAGGCAGTCACTTAACACAGATTTCATAGATTGAAAATACTAAGTCCTATCCATAACTACAATCGAGCAATCTTTATCTGTCGGTCAGACAACTATAGTATCATCATTCCAGAGTCCAGCCAAAGCCAAGCTCTAGTTTATATATACTATCTTCACATTCTGCAGTTGATGTTTTTGCTAAATTGGTTGAGAATGATTTTCATAACTTATATCAAGGTGGAAAGAATATGAAATCTAGGAAGGGGGGTTATAAATTAACTTACAGTGAATGCTTAGCTTTGACTTATGGTTATTGATTTAAATATTATTAACAGAATGAAAATGAAGATACATTCTATATAGGATTATTGTTTGCTAAAGAGAGTTATTAGTTTTGATCTATATAAATATTTCCTTGTTGATTAACCTTTAATTCTCATTATTTAGGGTCTCCCAAAGATACATAAAGATAGTCATAGGCTACCTTTTAGACTTACTGTAGCAGGCTGGAATTGGAGCAATGAACCCTTTTCTTTATATGTGGAGAAACATTTACGTCCTGTGTTGGATAAGAATATCAGGAGTTTCAGGGACTCTAAACATTTTTTGAATGATCTTTATGAATATTTTCAGTCTGTAGGCTTTAATGTTAGGTTTTTGCAACCATGGATGTACAATCCCTATTCACAGCAATCCCCAATGGTCTTGGCCTTGATTGTTTGAGAGAATATTTGATCAAACACAGCGAATGCAGCAGTTCTCTGATTGATTTACTTTGCCTTTGTATGAGAATAGTTCTTGAGAACAATGCCTTTATGTTTGATGATCGCTATTTACAGAAAAATGGTGTAGCTATGGGCACTTCCATTGCCAATAGCTATGCCAATATGGTAATAGCCAGGTGGGAGGAGGATCATCTGCGTGAGTTATCTTTGTTTCGACGATATGTTCCATTCTATAGGCGCTTTGTTGATGATCTATTTTTTTATGTTGATGGGTGATGAGCATGAGTTGTGTGAATTTCATGATATACTGAACAACTCTACACCTTTTCTTAAGTTTTCTATGAACTATTCTGATACTAGGATTGATTTCTTAAATTTGTCCAGAAACTGGATAATGGTGGCTTGAATACTGGAGTTATAGGAAATCTTGTTATAAGAATACCTTATTACACAGGCGTAGTATGCATTCCACATATGTTTTCAAAAATATTGTTAAAAGACAAGGAATGAGGGCTTCCAGGTTAAATGCCTCCGAGGTAGGCTTTCTTGGTGAAGTTTCTGACCGGAGGGATAGGTTGATCTCAAGAGGCTATAGACCCGATGAGGTTAATGGCACCTTGGGCATCATTCCCAATCTTGGGGACAATGTAGCAAAGCCCTACTTCTCTGAATGGGTTACGCCTTGGCATGGTAGACAGTCTAGTGTAGCCCAGAAGGAATCTCTTTCGATCCCTATGTTCTTTACTAAAGACATAGGGATAGTTACTGATGGGATAAGGAAACACTGGTGAATTTTAACTGCTAACCCGAAAATTGGGAGGATTGTAGGAGAAACCCCTTCTTTTATTTTTAAAATAGGAAATGCCTGAAGTGGTTACTTTGCTATCCTCGGACTGGCCCACGTCAGGTGTATAGTGTGGGGAATGTAATTTTTGTCAATATATTGACAGTAGTGGTTTGTTTACACATCCAGATACTGGACAGAGATTTATTTTTAAGGTTGAGGAGGACTGTAGAACATCACATGGTTGTTTGTTTATGCCATTACTTACAATGTGAAGTTTTCTATGTAGGCAAAACGAACAGAATGTTTAAGGACAGAATAAGACAACATTTATACAGTATACGTGTTGGTTCAGTTAATAATGCTTTATCTAAACATGTCAAAGAAACCAATGAACATCATAGATTTAAATTTATGGTTATTGATTTAGTTAATTCCACTGAAACCCATTTTGAAAGGACATAGTTTAAGGAGATAGTTTATTTCTTTCCCCGTCTCTCCTTCCCCTTTTTTTCATTCTAGTTTTATATATATTTTTGTATAGTACATGTTTATTATATAATTTTACACATATATATTTGATCGTACTGTGTTTATGGTTTGTGATGTTGATGGTCTACTCTGATTTATTCATGGTTTAAATGCATTGCCCTTTTTGCATTTTGATAGGCTAACATGGGTCAATTAATCATATATAAGTTGACAGAGTTTAATTACCAGCTTAATGGTCTGAAAAAAACAGTTGCGAAAGCACTTACCCCTCATACATTTTGTTTTGTATTTTTATCATCTATTAAAGTTTTTATTTTCTGATCTCTCTGACCCTGCTTTATTCCGCTGTATCTATGTGTTTAGTGTTGCTCCTTTTTTTAAACCTGGTTGGTGTTTTTATTACTTGGACAACACCTTGAAGAGGTCCCAAGGACCAAAGATGATTCAGAGGGGGTTCAGTGCCCTGATCAGGACAAGCATCTCTCTTCTAATTTATCTGCTCATGTCTCTGTCAATACTGTCCCACGCACCTTGCACTTTTATCCCTCCTGAAACTACTCTCCAAGCAAACTCTGAAGTATCTGTGGTGACTGACTGCTTTGGAACAGGAAAGGAGAAGTGGAGATCTTGATTTAGGGATATCTGTTGTCTCCACTATGTGATTTCTCTTCTGACAAACTCCAGAACTGAGTTCTGAAAAAGACAAGGGTGTTGGTGTTAGTGCTGGGACCGAACAGACTTCAAATACCACTGCATCTTTCTCATTCGGAGTATTGCCAGGGGTATCATGAGAATTACAGCACACGAGACCCAAAATCCCGAGGTTTTCCCTTGCAGTGACCGAAGTCTGAGTGGAAAAACCCTAGAAACTGTGCTATTTATAGATCTATTTTTTCTGGTGGAAAAAAAGCTCTTTGAACTGTGGTGTCCAGCTAACATCCCAGAAACACAATCCTGTGAGAAAAATTCAAGAAAGATTGAATGTTCTCATGCATCTCTCACCCAAGAGAGCAATTCCTGGCAATTTGAAAAAGAATCTGCAAAGATAGCAAGTCATCTAAATATGGAAAGATGTGGATACCATGTAGTCTGCAATGAGCTATAACTGGAGCTGGATACTTTATGAACACTCTTGGAACAGTGGATAGTCCAAAGGTTAAGGCAGAGAACTGAATGTGATCCAGACAAAAAACCTTAAACACATGAACTCTAGATGACTAGGAATGTGATAAGCATACTTTAAATCTATTGTTACCAGGAAACTTAAATAAGGAAGAAGTAACGGTTTGAATGTGGGTGCTATCACAAAAAGGTTTAAAAATAAAAGATCCAGAATATGCCTCCAAGCACTCTTTCTTTGGCACTACAAACATCCCCTTTACCAACTGGGAGGGTGGAAATGGTTATATTACTCCCTTGGAAAGTATGTGATGAAGGGACAGGTGGAAACAAGAGACTGGTTAGGAGGATGAGGAATTACCCTCTGGAAAAGAAGAATTTCCTCCTATTACCATCTGTAACCATGACAAATTATCTTCAGAGCTCACTTGTCTGAAACTATCTGTTGCCACAGAGGAAAGTCAGACATTCTGAAAGAAAAGGGAGTTCCAGGGTGGAACAAAGTCTCTTAAATAGTCATTCAGATGATCTTGGTTTTGAGAGTTTCCAGAATTCTCCTTGGAACCCCCTTGCCATTTCGTTTTAAAAAAAAGGTTATGTATTTACTGTAGATCAGTGTGTGCGATATGCCTTTAAGAAGCATTCCAGTCAGTGGGCACATACCTACAAGTACTCAGCACGTGCAAGCAAGAGTGCCATTTTGAGTAGGCAGCCAGACTGATGGCATGCATGTGTGTAGTAGTCAATTTCTTGAAGTTTAATGTTCTTGCTACCCAAGCTCATGAGCTTATGTGTAATAAACTACTTAAAGGAACACCCAAGCCTCTTCGTCTTATTCATATGTACAACACGGGCAACATGGTGTCAGAATGGGATCCAGTGTCAAAATCATGAGGCACACAGTGAGAAAGAGGAATATAAACGAGTGGATCACACCAAGCTCAAATAACTCACAAACAGGTCACAAACGATTCCCAGGTACTAAAACTCACTTAAATGATTTATTTCACTACAAATATAAAACAAAGCACACAGAATGCTTGAAATGAATTTCTAAATGAAATGTTCAACACTGCGACATATTGATAAAAGTATTCGAAATAATTACGAAAATGTTTGAAACAGTATCCAAATCGTATAAAAGAGGGAAAACGACCATATTTTTTCACAATGTACTACTTTTTCGCATTAACTAAAGCTATCCGGAGTGTGCAGAGTACTGACAAGTTTGTGCAGTATTACAGTGCAATTATTTTGCAATATACAGTCATTTCAAAGAATATTTCACAAAGTACAGTCTTTCAGAGAGATTATTGTGCACCTGAATATTATTACAAAGTACCAAGTTTGTGTGCATATTCGTACATAATTACAAGGGCCAAGATTGTATTGTGTTTTACTATAATTTGTTGGCATGGTAGAAGGATTTTGCAGACTCACACCACTTGTGTTTGATAACAATATTGCAGAAAATTGGTGTGTGTTTGAGCAAGAGTACAATATTTTCCTACAGGCTGCTTTTTCTGACAAACATGAACGTACAAATTCATTTACTCTGCTTAATTTAGCTGGTTCAGGAGCCACTGAAAGAGAGCATTCACTTGTGTATGCACATGCTGTGTTTGCAGGGGGGAGGAGGAGAACCACCATATTGTGGTACAGGCTGAAAAGCAGGAAGACCTAGAATGCTTAAAACACAAATTTAGAGAAATGTGTAATCCCCAAATGTGGGGGACCATGTGCCTTGGACAGTTCTGTCCTGAAAATGACCCCTCCACCCTAAAAGGGAAGCATCTGTGGAAACCGTGGCCATGGGAAGAGAAAATGGTCTGCCTCGAAGGAGATCCTCCAACTGAAAGCACCACTGCAGATAACATCTGCAAAAAGGAGTCAACGGGATAGGTCCTAACACCGGATGAGACAGAATAGACCACTGTACTGCTAGCATCCATTGGAGCACCCGCACATGGTATCTCGCTAAAGGAATAAGGAGAACAGCTGCCGACACAGACTCCAGTGCTCTGAGAATGAGGTGTGGCTGTGGCAATGGAACCTCCAAGATAGCCCTGACCTCTTGTCTGATCAATCCCACTCTGTGGGAAGGCAATGCTGCAACCTCTGTGATCGTGTTGAGATGAGTCCCAATGAATTCTCGGCTTTGCACCGGAGACAGCTTCAACTTCACCAAGCTGATGTTATTCCCTAGCATTTTGAAAGTTTGCAAGAGTTACTGCATGACAGAAACCAGTCGATGCATTGTGGGAGCTGTAAAAGTCAATTGTCCAGGTATGGAAAGACCTGAATCCCTGACGCCTCAGGTGAGCCGCTACAACTGCCAAGCATTTGGTAAACACACCCTGAGGGCTGTGGTGAGTCTAAATGGTACTGCTCTGAACTGAAAATGATCGGCTCCAATCCGGAAGCACAGGTTCCTCCTGGAGCGCTGGTCTATCTTGATATGATAGTATGCATCCTGGAGGTCTATGGAGCACATCCAATTGTTGTCCTGCAGCAGTGGCAGGATGGACTGAACAGTGACCATCTGGAACTTTGACTTTTTGGCCAAGTTCAGTCGTCTGAGGTCCAAAATCGGCCACAGGTCTCCGGTCTTTTTTGGCACGAATAAGCTCCTCCCATAGCCGACAATTCCTTTCTACCTTCTAACCCTCATATTGAGTTTGCTGACAAAGGAAAGGAAAATACTAGGAAACATAACTAACCAACTAGACAAAGATAATATCATTAGAACTGTGCGAGGCGGTAGCTCAAGGGCCCAAGACTCCAGCCTCTCCAGAACCACCAGAAACATGGAAGGGGGAAGGAGGGTGGGAAGTGATGAGTAATGAAATAGGATAACACAGATACCAAGTTATGGTAAGTACATAACTATTGATATGATGTCATCCATTTCATTGTTCACTACGTCTGGGTCAGAATCCCCAGCTACAAAGACCCCTGGATGGCCCTAAGGAAAGATATGCCTGAGCACTGTGGAACAACCAAAAGATGCTCTGCTTCTGCAGACCATATCCTATTTTAAAATAAGCGACAAAAGTGTGAAGAGTAGACGAAGTGGCCGCAGCACAAATATCAAAGGACATCCTGGCAGAGTAGGCTGAAGAGATCGCCACTGACCTATGAGAATGAACCTTAGGTGGACGAGGCAGCTCCACCTTTCTCACAGAGTAAAGTAGGGAAATGCAATTAGAGATCTATTTAGAAATTGCCAATTTAGAAACTGCTCGGCCACGTCTGTTCAAGAAAAAGGCTATGAATAACTGGTCAGACTTTCTGAAGGGTTTAATCCTGTGTAAATAAAATCTGAACTGTCGATGTACTTTCAGGGTATGTAGGAGATGTTCACCTTTACTGGAGTGATTAGGAAAGAAAATGGGTAACTGGATATCCTAGTTCAGATTTCTTTCAGCAGCTAGCTACCTTAGGCACAAAAGACAGATTAGTTCACAAAGTCACTCTGCCCTTGTGAAAAACAATATATGGTGGTGTAGAAGGTAAAGCCTGTGATTCAGAAACCCTCTTGGCTGAAGTAACAGCCACCAGAAAGGCAGTCTTCCAAGAAAGAAATCTGAGATCACAAAAATGAGCAGGCCCAAAAGGGCTTTGGATGAGAGACTGCAGCATCAATGTCAGATCCAAATGAGGGGTGGGATCTTTGACTGGAGGCTTGAGAAGAAAGATGCCCTTCATGAAGGCCTTACATAATGTAGAGGAAAAAGTGGATCCAGTATTGACATGAAAATTAGAAATGGCCGCCAACTGCAACTTGATAGCAGAGAAGCTGGCCCCCTCATGAAAGAGATGTTAAGAAGAGATGGACAGCTGGTATAGGAGCTGAAAAAGGGTCAATATTCTGTTCTGCAGGCCAAAAGGAAGAAAGAATAGTTGTGTAAAATCTTACCCTAACCATAGATATTGTCCTCTTCCATGTTGCAGTACTCAGGGAGGACACCTGAGATGAGACCTGAGGAAGAGGAACCACACCTGACGAGAACAGAAAGAAGCCATGAGTATATCATGAAACTCCAAAGTACTTCCCCTCAGTCTGAAGGCTTTCTGATCAATGGAAGGGGAGGGTATGTGTAGAGGAGACCCAGGGGCCAATCGTGTACGACAGTATCCCTCGGGGACTATCCCTCTGGGGAAATCAGGGCAAAATACCTGCTGCATTTGTTGTTCATTGGAAATGCAAAAAAGATCACAGTAAGGCTGGCCCCAACGGGTGAAAATTTGAGATGCCACTGACTGAGGGACCGCTCATGTGGAGTCATGACAGACCTGCTGAGTTTGTCTGCCAAGATGTTGGACACCCCAGGTATGTGCACTGCAAGGAGAACGCGATTGGAAGAGATAGCCCATTCCCACACACATGGCCTCTCTGCAGAAAGGGCACGATTGTGTTCCTCTACTTGATATACAGACCACCAAAATTGTCTGTATGAAGAGCCACTGTTCCCATAGGAAGGCAATCCTGAAAGGGTTGCAATGTGGGAAAGACTGCGCTCATCTCTACAACATTTATGTGCAAATTGGTCTCTGTGGGGGACCATGTGCCTTGGACAGTTCTTGGACCCCCCACCCCAAAAGGGAAGCATCTGTGGAAACTGTGGCCATGGGAAGAGAAAATGGTCTGCCTCGAAGGAGATCCACCAGTTGAAGCCACCACTGCAGATGACATCTCTAAACAGAAGTCAACGGGATAGGCCCTGACAGTGGATGAGACAGTATAGACCAGTACACTGCTAGCATCCATTGGAGCAATCGCATGTGGCATCTCGCAAGAGGAACGAGGAGAACAGCTGCCAACACAGACTCGAGTGCTCTGAGAAGGAGTTGTGGCTGTGGCGATGGAACCTCCAAGATGGCCTTGACCTGCTGCCTGATCAATCCCACTCTGTGGGAAGGCAGTGCTACAACCTCTGTGATCGTGTTGAGACGAGTCCCAATGAATTCTAGGCTTTGCACCGGAGACAGCTTCAACTTCACCATGTTGATGTTATTCCCTAACATTTCGAAGGTTTGCAAGAGTTACTGCATCACAGACACCAGTCGATGCCTTGTGGGAGCGGTGAGGCGTCAATTGTCCAGGTATGGAAAGACCTGAATCCCTGAAGCCTCAGGTGAGCCGCTACAACTGCCAAGCATATGGTAAACACTCAACACCCTGGGGGCTGTGGTGAGCCCAAATGGTACTGCTCTGAACCGAAAATGATCGGCTCCAATCCGGAAACACAGGTGCCTCCTGCAGCGCTTGTCTATCTTGATATGATAGTATGCGCCTTGGAGGTCTATGGAGCACATCCAATTGTTGTCCTGCAGCAGTGGCAGGATGGACTAAACAGTGACCATCTGGAACTGACTTTTTGGCCGACAATTTCAGCCATCTGAGGTCGAAAATTGGACATAGGTCCCCGGTCTTTTTGGCATGAATAAGTTCTGGATCCTCTCTGCCCTGTTGGAACCTCCTGTCTGGCTCTTTTTTTTTTAGAATTATCAAAACTTCTCTTTGGGCCAGTTCTCTCTGATTGGGTGGCACGTCAGGGAGAACCTTCTTGGAAACTAGAGGAGGTTGGGAAAAGGGAATGTAGTAAGCCCTGGATATAATCTTGATCACCCAGTGATCATTTGTAACAAATGCTCAGGCATTTGGGTGCAACAAAAAAATGCCCCCCCCCCGATTGCCTCCAGGGCAGGAGAGCCAGGAAAAGCCTCAGGGGCAATAAAAAGGCTTCTCAGAGAAAGGTTCCCTGAAGCCCTGACTTTGCAGACCCCCTCTGCCCCTAGGGCAGCATCTACCATTGATCCTCTTCTCATGCCTCTGGAAAAGGAATCCTCTTGGAGCATCTTGGAAGGAACCCTGCGACTTGCAAAACCAGAGCTTCTTATTTCCCCATTGTTTTTTTGGAAAAGGACCCTTGGGGTGTAGAAAACTTGATCCTGACCACCGACAGAGTCTTGTCCTCCTACTCACTGCAAGTTAAGGTTTCTCTGATTGAAGGTCCAAATAGTGAAGAACCATCAAATGGGGCATTAGTAAAAGACACTTTGAAGGATCCTACGAACCCGCATAACCTCGTCCAGGCATGATGCCTCATGGCAATGCCTGCACCAGCCACTCGAGAGGTACTCTCCACTGCAGTGAAGTTCAACCTCATCGAGGCAGTGGTAATAGACAAAAGAGTGGTCAGCTTGGGAGATACCGGCTTTGGGTCCTCCTCAAGTATCAACTCTGAAAGATTTAGTAAGTTTGGAGACATCTCTTTGGAGATGGGTAAAATGTGCCAGGTAATTTAGGGCTCTCAGGTCAAAAGTGGTTGAAGCACAAACACATTTTCCATGTCTGTCAATCGCCAGAGACACTCAGTTTGGGGGATGGACATTGGAGCTTTGTTAGCCAGCTCCTTTTCTGTGGCTGCAGCAACCACGATAGAGCACTGGACCAAGGGAGTGCCAGTTGATCCTGTCTGTTCAGGGGGAGGGGGGGCTCAAAAACTTATCTACTTTCTTAGGTACTTGTTCCACGGTGTCCGGTTCCTTCCACACCCTGCGCACAAGATCAATAAGTATGTCTGTTGAGGGGAGACCCAGGAAAGTAGATGGGCTCATTCCAAAAGCCTTCAGGAACACAGATCCCTCTGAAGATGGGGGCATGCGTGACCATCCGCCTTTCTACTTCAACAGCTCCAGAACATCCCTGAAGGAGACGTCATCCAGCTGAGATTTGGGGGAACCTGTCCCCTTCATCAAAATCTGAGTCCTACATAAGGGACTCCATGGGGAGTCCAAGTGCCTCCTCTTCCACAGTCTCTGCCAAGGTGGCTCCTCTGTAAAGGGCTCAGGAGAGGACTTGTATGAGAGGGGAACCCCTGGGGTTTTTAATGCCTGAAGACTATCGCGGGAGGGCTGACCCTGGGCAGGATGAATGGGCTCAGGACACCCGACAGTGATGGGCTGGGAAGTTCCCAGGAGGAAGGAGGACGCTGCTCCAAACTTGGAGAAGGTCGTCGCTACCACCCAAAATGCAAAAGGACTCAAGGAAAGCCTGTCCCCATCCCCTGTAGCCAAAACCACAAGAGAAAGGGAAGTGGAGCCTACCTCGGGCCTAGGCCCTCTGGACAGTACTGGCCCTGAGCTGTCAAAGGCCAGTGCCCCCAAAGGAAGGGACCGATCCAAAAAGCCCAGAGGGACCCAGCGCCGTCCACTCGAAGCAGACACGAGCTCTGATCCGAAGTCACAGGGACAGAGCTAGTCAAGGACCCTAGGGGAACCGGAAAAAGTAAAATTCCTGGATCCACTGACACCTCCATAGGAAAACTCGAGACCTGGGATTCCGAAACCACAAGAATCTGAAGAGGAGAAACCAGTTTAGGAGCTGGGGATTTCCTCAAGCCTGAATGGACTGGAGACGTCAAAAGGCCAATCTCTATCTGGGCTCTAAGGAAACTCATCATCATCCTGTCCATATCAGAAGGTAAGATGCTTCTGGAGGATCTGGAAGAGATCAAAGAATGGGTGGATTTAAATGGGGAAGCCAGCTTGGATCCCACCACCACCTTATGGAGTTCCCAATCTGGGGAATGACTCTTATGCCTGGGATACTAAAATGTCAGATCCTGAGACGGTCCAACTGGGGAGCTCTGAGTAACTAGTTCCGGGTCCGACAGACACATCGGATCCAAACCTGGTAGATCAATTTGCCTTAGATCCGGGAAAGCTGAAGGACCCAAGGATCTCTGAACTGAGGAGACCTCGGCACCAGATGACAGATCCTGAGCCTTACTGTAGAGGATGATTTCAAATCGAAGGAACTGTAATCAGAGTGTCTTGGACGCTTTTGTGAAGCCAGAGGAGAAGACCCAGGGGAGGCAGATGAAACTTTCCTCTGAGTCCTTCTGGTCACTAGAGGAGGGGGAGCCCGAAACAAAGGGACCCCCTTGTGCCTGCCCTTGAGCAACAGTTTATTCCGGTGATCAGCCAACACCAGATGATTAAATGCAGTGTACACTGAGCATTCAGCTGCAAAGTGGTCGGATCCCAGACAATAAACACTTCTCGTGGGCATCAGAATTAGGCATCTTACGCCCACAATATCATCATCTTTTAAATCCAGTAGATTTGTCTCTCTCTGACAGTCCTACCACCAAGCACACACACACACACACACACACACACACACACACACACACACACACACACACACACAAAAGCACAGAAACCAAAATTTTTTTTTCCTTTTAAACATGCATGATTTTCTGGTAGTGGATTTGCTGACCTTCTACAGAACCTGAAGCATGTCCTCAGAAAAGAGATGCCTAAAAGGGATCAAAACCCCATCACCCACAGTGTCAGCTGAAGAGTAGCCAGGTGAAGATGGATAAGAGATTCCTTATCTTGTTTGAGAAGATCCATCTGGTGAGGTAACTTGTAGTGATTACCCCTGGCCAGATGAAAAAGAAGGGGGGAACCAGTGCAGTCTAGGCCAAAGAAGTCACCAACAAGATGTTAGTAGAGTCCTGCTTGATCCTGGGCAGAACTCATGGTAGCAGAGGAAGGGGAGGAAAGGCATACAGAAACATTTCCTTCCAAGGAACAGACAAGGTGTCCACTTTCCATGTCAGACGACTTGGCACACTTGAACAAAATAGAGGAAGCTGTCTATTCAGAGAGGAGGCAAAAAAATCTACCCGAGAAATACTCCACCGATGGACTGTGTACAGAAACACATCTCTGTGAAGCATCCATTTGTGAGCCTCTGTTCTGGACTTGCTCAAAGAGTCTGCCAACAGATTGTGCTCTAAAGGCATTGCCTGAATAAGTCACCTGACAACTGGCAGCCGATCCTAGGAATGAAGAGTTAGTCTGCAAATGAGATAAGACCTCATACCCACCCTACTTGTCGATATATACATCATGTTGATATTGTCCGTGAAGATTTTCAGGGGGCCAGGGAGAATGAAATAGAGCTCTAATCTCTTTTACATCGATACTGTCTGACCTCTGAAGAGGACCCCATAGACCCTGATCTTTCAGAGGCCCACAATAAGCACCCAACCCCAAGTATGAGGCATCTGTGAGCAGTTCTTGGGAAGGAAGTGAAGCCTAAAATGGCAGTCTTAGATTGAGAATAAAATTGCTGAATCCACCACTGGAGCTTGAATTTAAGACAAAGCAAAGGGAACTCCAGAGGCTGGTAATGTTGAAGCCACAATGATCTGAGGTACCAGTGAAGCTTTCTCATATGAAGCCTGGCAAAGGGAAGCAAAGGCATGGTCGAGGCCATGAACCCCAAAATCCTGAGAAATGCCTTAGCCATGATAGCAAACAGGGGAATAGAAGACTGGAAGACTCAAAACTTTGGGAGCAGGAAGACAGGCCAAAATGGGAAATGCCTGAATCATGCAACTGAGAAAAAAATTATCCTGGGAGGGTGTGAGCACCGACTTCTTGAGATTACTAAACCACAGACTTTGTAAAAGACAAGGGGTAGAGTGAAGATCTTGCAGAAGATTGCTAGAGAAGAAGCTTTAATAAGCAGGTCGTCTAGATAAGGGAAAATCTGTAGCCCTCAAAGCCTGCAAAAGGCAATGGGCAGGAGAAAGGCATTTGGTGAATATTCTTGGAGCAGCAGAAAGGCCAACAGGCAAGGCAGAGAACTGAAAATGAGAGGAAGAAACAAACGTAAAAATTTCCTGAACAGAGGGTGAAAGGGGATATGAAGACAAGCATCCTTGTTACCTAGAGAGACAAAGAAGGTCTGAGTAAGAACAGGAGGAAACAAAGTCTGAAGAGACAGCATCCTGAAAGAAGGGACCTTGAGACAAGTGTCGAGGAGAAAGAAAGGTCCAGAATTGGACTCCAAGTCCCCTGCTTCCAAGGAAACAAAACATCCACTTAGGTGGGTGGAACAGGTTGAATGGTACTCTGATCCAAAAGGGACTGTAAAACCTCTGGGAAAAGAGAGTTGGTTTGGAGGTGGTTATGGAATGGCTGAAGGGGGGGGGGTTCATATCATGAAATACCTCAGACGAATGACAGGCAGCAACCAAGACTCTGTGGTGATCTGTTGCCAATTTGAAAGACAGAGAAAGGCAGACAGATGAGGGGACCTGGCCAAGGGGAAGAGGAGGCAAACTGGATAATAGAGATAGGCTTGTCATGAGAGGAAGGGTTCTGAGATACAGGAGTCTAATGAACCTAGCAAGAGGAACACACCTGGACCTCTTCTTACCTTTGGGAGGTTGACGAGTCTGCCTATGGATAAAAGGCAGATTTAGAAGGGCATCTTGTCTGAAATTTGAGTATTGGAAGACAAAATTATGCTTGAGTTTTTGAACTGCCTTAGTCTTATCCTGGAGGGATATGAACAGGTCAGCATCTGTCTGAAAAAGATCATATCCAGAGGAACATCCAAACGTTTGGCTTTAATATCAAGCAAAGCCTGAAGATGAATCCAAGAATAACACCTCATCACAGAACCAAAAGCAGGAGCCCTGGAAGAGGCAAGAGCAGCACTGTAACTGCATTTTATGGAGTGACGAGTGGCCTGTGAAGTGGTCACAAGAAGGAAAAGAGCCGAAGCTTTCCCTTCTGAATCAGGACGATCAGACACAATCTTTAGCTACCTAAGTAAGGACAGCCAAGACATGCCTGGTTATGGGGGTTTGGTAATTAATAGCCTGAAATAATAAGGTGGCAGCAGTACACACTTTATTTTACTCAAACCTTCCATAGCTTTACTATCCTTATCAGAAGAAATGAGCTTAGAAGGTAAAAGCGCAGAAGGTTTATCAGTTGAGATAAAACACAGGAGGATCAGCAGGACGACACAAAAAATTTTCAGCCCTCAGGTACCTTGTAAAGCCCTTCAAGGTTTTTATGGGCCAGGGGGTGAGAGTCAGGACCTAAAGAAACATCAGAGAAGGTGTTCAAAAGAGCTACCAACACAGAAGGAACTGCAGACAGCTTAAAAGATTCCTTTGTAGAAGTTCACAGTATCTCTCTTGGATGCCAAAGACCAGGGAGCAACCCCAATTAAAGTACTCCACCATATGAGCAATAGTATCCCCAAAGGATAACTCGTCCAAGGGGGAATCCAGGCTCAAAGAATTCCTCTACCTTTAAGCCATATTCTAGAGGAGAAGGAATCTGAGAGGCGTATACAAGGGATTCCTCCTCAGAACCCAGGTCTTCATCGGAGGAATCCAGGTCCCTTTATTCTCTTAACAAGCAAGGAAGACCAGGGAGGAGCAGGGACTCACACCACTTAAGAAGGATTCAAAGCCATCAAAGCACTGAATAAATCTCGAGTAAAATTCTGCTGTTCACGTTAGAGCTCTTTAGCAACAGGGGTAATATGGCTCTTTGCTTTTTCTTAAACAGGACATCCACTTAACAACCCTTGGCAGCTTGGTCCCCTAGCAGGATTCAATGATCTTGGTAGGAATCTCTTCCTGACCTACGATTTGAGAAATCCCCCTGGGTCCCTCAGAAATAATCAGCCATGGCTCCCCATCACTGACCACAGATGGTGCTTGAAAAGCCTCAGTGGACATGGACAAACTAGGATCCATGCTGTCTGACAAGATTCAATGCATAGAAATCCAAATGCAAGCACTGGATGCTCTTCAGGGATTTTACTAGCTTCTAGTGACATGTCTGGTGGAGTTTGGACAGCAACTGAATCAGGCCTAGACTTTTTGGCCTTCTTGGAAGACAGCTGTCCCTCAGAACGAGAGGATTCTACCATAGCATCCTTAGCCAACAATTTAAGATGTTGATTCTTGAGGTATATATAGAGAGAGGATAAGTTACTATGGAGGGTCTAGGGACAAATGTGATTGACAGAGCACTATGTATTGTTGTGGGAAGCACCTAGGATTAAAAAAAAAAAAAAAAAAGACACTGGTTGTGACTATCCTTATGTGGGAATCTGCCTCCCACACCAATATTTTCTCTTCTTGGAAGACATGAACACAAATAACAAAACAGAGAAAAAACCCAATGGGGCACTTATCTGAAGACGGATTGGTAACCAGCACAGCAGAAAGCCATTCAGACTGACGTTCAATAATGGCATTCAAACTGGCAGCAAAGAAGCTCTGAGTATTGCATCCATTTGTCACCTTTATGCCCAAAGCCCTACAAAGTGAGCATACATGTGATGCACGGCACATATAAGATCCAAAGGCTTTTGTTATACTGGCTGGATATTAGGTTATCCTTGGAAGGAGATCCCTTCAGTGAAGAATGCTGCAATAGTGTTATGGAAGGACATCTTCCAATATGAAAACATCCCTGCTCACTGGAGCTGGCACTAGGTTCCCATAGTGTGGCTTGATAATCAGAGCAGAAATATTAAGCAAATACTGTTCTCTGTCATCCAATTCACATAATTTATTTTTATTTATTAACCAAAGTCCATTCAGGAGGTCCCACTTGCAATGGAATTCTGAAGAGAATACAAATCTCCAGAAAGGAAAAATCGTTGCATACAAATGTCAGTAACACATCATAGTCAAACAATGTGAAGCAGAAATGCACCTTAGATAGTATGGGAGTTTACCTCACTGTTTGCTTACAGCCATGAAAAATCTGAATCAAACTTCTGGATTTGGGTATGCTGACTAACTGTTTCACCAGTGTTCTGGGCTGACAAGGAAAATGTCTCCACATGATTGTGTTGGTCAGAGATGGGCAGTTCAAAAAAATACAAGACTTTACGTTCTAAGAAGAGCTGACTAATGGCTTGACCAATGAAGTTCCAACCAAATGTGGGTTCTTTAGTAATGACGGGCAGATGGTATACTCTTTTACGGCTGAAAGCATTACAACTGTAAAGTACTAGTGAAGTTTGAAATTGTCTGTGAAATAACTACTTGACAGCTAAAGCCATGGAAGTGATGATCTTCAATAATATACTATCAAGATGGGACACAGTGATACAGCTTGGGAATGTCCAGGATGGAGAAGATGGCTGACACCCAAAATTGCTGGGTGTTACTAACGTAGTTTTCAAACAAAAAAGTCTTAAGCTCACTATTTTATTCAATAACTTAAAATGAATGACTATAGCAGCTGCTGTTGCACCCATTCCAATGACAGCATTATACCATTGTTCTCTGTATCATATAAACTGTCCAGATTTTACAGATGATCAACATGGAGATCCACAGCAGATGACCGAATCCAACATATCTTTTATGCATGGGTACAAACCTGCTCAGGGTACTCCAGAGTTAATATACTGAACAGCTTTATCTAAATGAAACAGTTGAAGGGATTGGCACTAAAACACTTGCACTTCAGGTTTACTATCGCTGCATTTTACTGATTCTAAGGTAAATCCTTTCCACAAATGTGAGACAGACAGATATTAAGTCAGCCATCACACCAGTATGTATGATGTTTTTGGACTGCTGTCAAGTATTTGGTCCACTATACTTTCATGTCCTTTACCTTTAGTATGTGTTGAAAGTGTGGAAAGTTTGAGTGAGGCCACAAAGCTGAATAGCAGAGTGACTCCAAGTGTCAGACAGTGTTTAATTCACCCATAACTATAATGTCAGACTTAACATGAGAGTAGAGGCAGCTTAGTCTCACCAGCTGTTGAAACAATCTTGTTGAATTTTAAATCAGGTCATAGATTGTACTTTAATTTTGATGTTTATATACGTAGCAATAGTATCCTGGCTGAATATGTGAATGCACATCAGATGGAAAGCCAGCAATACTGTCACAGTAGAGAACAAAAACAACCCCTGCATCTTTAAGGATATAATATGATCTGATTATGCCGTATTCAAAGGAAGAGAGAGACATTCAGGTTTGCTGGCTTTATCCATGATTCAGTGACTGCTAGGATGTCACATTGATAAGAGGAACCTTGCAAGGCATAATTTTGGAATTGATGTGAACTAATTTTAGACCGTATATTTTGATCCATACACCAGAGGACAGACTAAAAATGGTTACTTATAACATGTTCAAGTTTAGGGTATGTGTCACCAGTGGAGACTGGATGAGCTAAGTCACAGTGAGTAGATGATGCAGAAACTGGAAATGCCTCTCAGTTTTCATACTAGTACTGCAGCTAGCTACATGGATCAGGTTTGTTAGGCAACAACATACAGTCAGGGATGAAGGAAATGTGAACTGGATCAATGACAACAAATTCTTCATCTAAAGGCAGTCTAAAGCTGACATAACTGCACAAGGTCTCTTATACCAAAACAACACACATCCTAAGAAATAAGAACAGCAGTGAAGCCACTGCCTTTGGTGCAGATATTTCAGCAATAAAACAGACTGGGTGTGGCTAAAGCAGGACTTGTGCACAGATGGTATGGTTTGATCATAACAGCAAAGTCCAAGTGACTAAACAAAGTCAACCATCCGTATTTCTGCATTACCCACAGACAGGACTGGACTATTGCTATTATATAATGACATTTAAGAAAAAGTCTTACCTTTTCTTAATAATGTCACTGTATAAATGTCTTCAGTGTTCTTCTGCCGCCTTCTGGTAGTCTGGGGTATGCAAGTGATATAGTGAGCATGCTCTGCAAGTATAAAGGAATAGCTGCTCAGAAGGTTGTCTATGGAGGGAAGCAGCAGCATGCAAGTTTATCTTTTTCATGGCATTTCGGTGCATATTCCAATAGACAGACTCTAATCAGTGTGCATGTTTTTCAATAGTAGAGATCCTTTTATATAATTTGCTTTCATTATAATTTTTTTCAGGGAAAAGTAGCTTCTGCATTTCGTGTTCATGTGGCTGGCGAAAAGGTCGCAGCAAGGCTGGCCCCACCTGCGGACTCTCCTGTCCGCTATTTCTTTCTTGAGGGACCACTCGTGAGGCAACAAAATTGCTTTGCTCAGCTTGTCTGCTATCATGTTGGATTTCCCCGGATGTGCGTTGCTAACAGAAAGCACTGGGTGGATATAGCCCACTGCTATACTCTTAGGGCCTCATGACAAAGTGGATAGGACCTGATTCCTCCTTGTTTCTTCAAGTACCAGACCACTAACATGTCTGTCTGAATCGCAATTGTACCCAGGGGAAGAGAGGCCTGGAAATACTGCAACACTAAAAGTACTGTTCTCATCTCTAGGACATTCATATGCAAATGTGTCTCTTGATCAGTCCATGTGCCTTGGGCTGTTCTTCCTGAAAATGCCCCCCCCCCCATCAGGGAAGCGTCATTGGTTACTGTCGCCGCTGGTGGGGGTAGAACAAAAGGACGACGTATCGTGACATGAAGAGAAGTCAACCACCAGTGAAGATCCTTTTTGCATGTGTTCGTGATCATTATAAGATGAGACCTTGGGAGCTCTTGGTAAGACCACTGAGTGAACAACAGCCACTGCAGAATCCGCATGTGCATGCGACCCAGCGGTATGGCTAATACTGCAGCTGCCATCATGTCTAACAATTTTAGTACTTCTGATGCTGGAGCCCTGTTTTTGGATATCATATTGCGGACCTGCTGATGGAGTAGTAAGACTCTTTCTGCTGGAAGTCTCAGCATGGTGGTGGTGTCCAATGCTGCGCCGATAAAAACGGTATGTTGTGATGACAAGGCAGATTTTCCTGTGTTTACTGTAGTGCCCAGCTGACTGCAGAGTAAAAGAGTGGTGTCCCTAGCTTGAATGAGTTGATACCTGGTGGTGGCAGTGAGGAGCCAATTGTCTAGGTACGGAAACACCTGGAATCCTAAACATCTCAGGTGAGCCATGACTGTTGACATGCATTTGGTGAACACTCTGGGGTCTGTAGTGAGACCAAAGGGCAGGGCTCGAAACTGGTAATGATTGGCTCTCATCCGGAAGGGCAGATGATCCCTGGATGGTCTGGCCATTTTTATGTGGTAGTACACATCCTTGACATCTATCGAGCCACATCCAATTGTCTTTCCCTAAAAAGGAAAATACTGACTGAAGCGTGACCATCCAAAACTTCTCTTTCTTGAAAGATTTAGTCTGCTGAGGACCAATATAAATCTCCAGTCCCCTGTCTTTTTTGGAATTAAAAAGAATCTTGAGTAAGTTCCGGATCCTATCTGGTCTCCTGGGACTGGTTGGATGCCTTTTTGTTAGCAACGATCGGACCTCTATTGCTGCCTGTTCCCTTCAACTGGGTGGAATGTCCGGGATTTTTCGCGTCAGTGGAGGGGGTGTGGAGAAAGGAATAAAATATCCTCTGGAAATGATACTTTGTACCTAGTAGTCGTTTATTTTGAGCCAGGCGTCTGGAGACAAAGATAAGCAACCCCCGACTGCCTCCAGAGTAGGACAGTCAGGCCTCCTTTCAGGAGCACAGGTAGGGCTTCCCAAAGAAGTGATCACTGTCGCCCTGGTTTTGCGGACTCCCTCTGCCACAAGGGCAGCGTCTTCCATTACTGCCCCCTCCTCTGCCCCTGCTGGGGGGTTCACCACGTGTATCCTGAAAGGCTCCTTGGGCTTTTTGGAACCACATCTTTCCTCCCCTTTGACCCCTGGGGTAGGGTCTGGTAGGGGTGGAAAAACGGACTCCGACAGCAGACAGAGTCTTTCCTTCCTGCTCACACCTGGTCAAAGTTTCCTTAACTTTGGGCCCGAAGAGGGACGAGCCATCAAAAGGGGTATTTACAAAGGATGACTTGAAGGGCTCCACGAAGGAACACAAGTGCATCTAGGAGTGTCTCCTAAGAGCAATTCCTGTACCCGCTGCCCTGCTGATTCCATCAGCTGCATATGAAATGAGGCGCATGGATGAGTTCACTATGGAGTTGAGGGTAGCAAGCTGGGAGGCAACTTTATCTGAAGCTCCTGCAGCTACTGTACCCTGAAGAGCATCTCCCAGCTCTTTAAGGAGATCTCTTTGCAGTCTAATAAAATGGGTTAGATAGCTGAGTGAACAAAGTCCAGGAAGCAGGTGTAGAACAGCTAAATGTACTAGTTGAGCGAACCCAGTGCAAAAGTCGCTGAACTGTAAGTGCACTTCCCATATCTATCCATGATCCTAGAATCTCTGTTAGGAGGATGGATAGAAGAAGAAGTTTCTGAAATTTCCTTTTTGGTGGCTGCCGCCACCATCATGGCATCAACTGGCACACCCTTAGTAAGAAAAGATTTGTCCTGTTGTGCAGAAATAAATTTATTAGGCCCCCAGGGGACAGGCTCCATGGTGTCTGGAGACTCCCATGCCCTTCGTAAGACCAGCTGCATAAGTTAATCGAAGGGCAGAGACACCCAAGAGGTGAAGGGTTGGGACCCAAAAGCCTTCAGGAGAACTGACTCGTCTTCAGTAGGGTTGGTGGACTGCCAGTCACCCCTCTGCCTAAGGATTTCTAATATCTCAGCAAATGAGATATACTCAGAGGGGGACCGTGGAGACCCTTCCGATTCATCCAAGTCGGTATCAGATGTCAGGGCCTCCTGTGGGAAGTCTAAATGCTTCCTCTTGCAGATTGTCTTCCTGGGAACCTCTGGAGAGGTCTCAGAAGAGCAGGGGCCACCCAATGGGGCTTCCTGAGGCTCTGGGTCCCTATGCTTGGGAAGGATCTGTAAAGCAGAAGCAGACACGTGCTTTAGGGGAGGAGGTAGCCGGACCTGAAGTCGAAGATGTCTTAGGAGACATAACTATCCTCATGGCTTTAAGCCACCTCTGCTCCGATGAGAAGGGACAGATGGATCAGAGGAAACAGTCAATACCCTGGCACTGGGACAGTGGGCTATAAGCCAGAGGTAGGAGCCGAGCTCATCCGAGCCAAAGCCCCAAGAGGCGGTCCGACTATCCTCTCCGGACCCAACCAGAGAGTGTGTCAGCTCATAGATTCCTCAATCGGTGCCGAGGACGCCACAATAAACGGAGCCAAAGACACTGGAGCAGGCGTTGGCTGCGAAGGCTCCACGATCAACAAGTCTGACTCCTCCGGCTCTGAAGGACCAGTATGGCTTGGAGGAGGAAGAGTAGTAGCTGGTAAAAAGGTCTTCGGTTCCGAACCCACTTGGGTCGAAGCCGTTAAGAATTTAGCAAAGGCCAGCGCCTGTAAAAGCTTCTGCACCACACGATCCACATCCACATCGGAAAGGCTAATCGAAGACCGAGATGAGTGGATAGAAGGAGGTACAGACTGCAGGAGTGGAGACTTAGGCACTTTGGATACCAGTTCCAAAACCGGGGAGCAGCTCCAAAAGGATAAGACGGTCGGCTCAGAGGTCTGTGGAACTGGCGTCGAAGACGTTTTAGATTTCTTACCCTCAGAAGTCTTGGAAGACTTTGAGGACTTACTGGATCCATCTTGGTTGCTCAAAGCTTCTTGGAATGAATTGTCGATCAATTTTTTTCTTTCTCTCCTGGAGAACCCTAGAAGAGAAAGAATGACAGATGGAGCAGCTTTCCTGGAGATGCAATGCTCCCAAACAATAAAACACAATTTAGATGACTGTCAGTGACAGACATTTTTTGCCCACATTTAGGACATTTTTTTAAACCCTGATTTAGGGTGTTTGTCTGTCTTGGTCAGCCATACTATAACACAGAGTATCAAAAAGGGTGCTGTAAAACTAGACACACCCAAACAATAATTATCAAACCAGCCCTTTAAAAACTATGGGCTAAATAGTAGTCAGCACACACACACACACACACACACACACACACACACACACACACACACACACACACACACACACACACACACACACACACACACACACACACACACACACTATCTAAACTGTAGATAGATAAATATATCAAAGTTGTGACAGAAAGTCACTATCTAAAGGCACACAACAATAGTGTACACTATTACACACACTTAAATCTAAGCTCTAACACTAATTATTTTAAAGCTGCGACAAAAAAGTCACTATTCAAACTTTAAAGGTTAAATGTAACAAGCTGTGACAGAAAGGTCACTATCTGAGCACACACTATAATCTAAGTACTAATAAAGATATAACTAGGCCTAAGAAAAACGAAGCCGAAAGAGCTAAATACTAATTTAAGAAAGAGGCTCACCAAGGGAAGGGAAACTACACAAAAAATCTATAAGAGCTTATCTAAGTATCTAACACTATTATTCAGAAAGATTTATCAATATTATGAATTTTAAAGAAAATAAGGTTTTTACTGGCCCGAGCTAGTGAGAACCTCCGATCTATTGCAGCGGCAAACTAGATTGGAGGTAACTCAAGGTGCATCATGGGATAGGGACTTGGCCTCAAGCTATCTGAAGTCCTCGAGCTTTGTAGTAGGCCGACTTGGAGCCTTTGGCTCCGAACCCATCTGTAAGAATGAACGGCGAGATAGAAAAACTTCACAATTAAGTATTTTTAATCAATTTGGATTAAAAGTGTAAAAAAAAAAAAAAAAAAAACAACTGTAAAAATGTTAAACAGCACAAATCTAAGCTGTTCACCAGAAACAGCAGTCATACCTTGAGAAGCTGTTGTGGGAACCACACTGTGTCCTGAAGCGGTAACAGGTTTTGCTGTGGAATAAACAAGACATGTTTATTTTAAAAGACATCGCTCACAAAATGAATTCCAAAGCTTGAATGCCAGTGCACAGTTTAAACAGTTGTGCACTGTTAGCTTATGACAGCAGCAAGGATAGAGATCTTCAAAAATCATGTTGCAGACTAATCTTAAAACAATATAAAAAAATATATTTTCATTGCTTTCATAAGAACAAACTGTTTACATTCTTATTGTGAAACATCACAGCATTCAACATTACATACAACTCTTACGTTTTGATGAATGCAGTATTCTTCTCACATCTAAGGTGGTGCAAGTTTTCCACTACTGCTGAATGACATTTCCTAGGAGATGTTTCTAAAACGTTTTTCATTTGTCAATATTATTCAGAGAAACCATATAACACCAATACTTCCTTATTTGGGATGATAAAGTACAGTAGTATAAAATCTTACCATAATAGTAATGTTTCTCTTTCTTTAGGTGAAGAATATTGCAGCAGTGATCTCCTGCTAAGAATAGCCCCACTGTCCAACCAGTATATCAAAGCCTTCAGCTCTTATAGGCACTCTACAACACGTCTGCTCCCCACGCAAGACGTAGAGCATAAAGGTGATGTACGGACGCAAATACTCAGAACTGAAAAAGCCCCAGGGGGAAAAGAATGCCCTCGGGGACAAAGAGGAACACGTGCATCCAGAAGTAAGGAGAGAGAAAGGGCCCCATGGCCATGAGGGAAACAGAACAGAGGGCAGCAGTCAGGGCAGATGCGAAAGGAGGGAGGGAGAAAATACAGCAGCATTGAAGAGAAGGACATCTACCATTACGGTAAGATTTTACATGACTGTACTCTGTCCTTCCGTTTCACTGCTGCAGTATTCTTCACCTAAAGGAAAGTACAACAGCTCAAGAGGAAGCCTGTTGGGAGGAAGGCACACAGGAATCCTCCATAAACCCATGCAGAATAGTCCCAGCAAAACCTGCTCTGGCCCTGGAAATAACATTCAACTTATAATGTTTAGTGAAAGTATGAAGAGAGGACCAAGTAGCAGCCTCAAGGATAGAATTGGTATCCAAACCCTTGAAAAAGGCATCAGAGGAGGCAACCATCCTAGTAGAATGTGCTTTTATGGCTGAGGAGAATAATTTGCCATGATAATAACAGAAGGAAATGGCCTTAGAAATCCAGGAGGACATGGTTTGTTTAGAAACAGCTAAACCCAAAATCATGGGATGAAAAGAAACAATAAACTGCTCAGATTTACATATAAAAAGAAGTTATGTACTCACCATAATGTTTCATCTGAGTAGTTATACTTCATTTTTCTGCAACCTGTGGGTATATGGATCCGAGCCGGCAACTTTATTTCTAGCATCTGCTCTAAGCTCCGAGCTCCTCCCTTACCCATAATGCCCTACCATCTCCTATCTTCCCTCAGATCGAGTTTGCTGCAACTAAAAATATATATGCAACTCAACCCAATAAACCAACCCAGAAAACAGGATAAGGTCCGGGGGATGGAGGGAGGGAATGTTGCAAAAAAATTAAGTATAACTACTCAGATGGAACGTTATGGTGAGTACATTACTTCTTTATCTGAAGTAGTTAACTTCATTTTATCTACAACCTGTGGGACAGAGTCCCCAGCTATGCCGATCCTGGGAGGCCCTTATGGAAGGATATTCCTGAGCACCGCAGAGCCAAATGATGCTCTACCCCTCGAAATCAGATCCAATTTGTAATGGGAAATGAAGGTATGTGAACTGGCCCATGTCGCTGCTGCACAAATATCGTCCAAAGGCACCCTAGACCAAAAAGCAGCAGAAGTCGCCATGGACCTGGTAGAGTGAGCCTTAACTGTACCAGGAGGAGATAAACCTTTTGCTTTGTAGGCATGTGAAATACAAAAAGTGATCCATCTGGCTAAAGAAACTTTAGAAATAGCTTTTCCCATAAAAGCTTTGGAAAAGGAAACAAAAAATTGGTCAGTCTTGCGGAAAGACTTCGTTCTATGAAGATAAAAACGAAGTTGTCTATGAACATCTAACAAATGGAGTTTGTATTCACCTTTATTTTGGAAGTTGGGAAAGAAAACGGGCAGAATAATGGACTGGTTTATGTTTGCTTCAGATGCAACTTTAGGTAAGAAGGAAGGGTTAGTACGGAGGGAGACCCTATCCTTATGAAAGACCAAATACAGAGGCACGGCAGACACAGCTTGAAGCTCAGAAACTCTCCTAGCTGATGTGATGGCGACTAGGAAGGCTGTCTTCCAGGACAGAAATTTTTAAGTCCACCGAAGCTGCAGGTTATAAAGGATGAGCCACCAATGCCTGTAAAGTAAGGTCCCAAGGAGGTACATAATCCTTGACAAGGGGCCGTAACAGAAAAGTACCTTTAAGAAAAGCCTTACACAGCCTAGAGGAGGCTAAGTCCATGTTGTCTTCACCAACGTGAAAACTGGAAATGGCTGCCAATTGTACTTTCACTGTGGAGGAACTAGCTCCTTGTTGAAAGATACCAGACATGAAGTCCAACACTGCTGGAACAGGGGCTGTAAAGGGATCTATTTTTCTCTGTGAGGCCCAAATGGAAAAGCGCTTCCATTTACTGCAATAAAGTTTCCTAGTGGAGTCTTTAAGAGGGCCATCACAATGGATTTTACCTGGGATGAAAGACCGGGATTCCTGGCAATTAACGGAACTGCAGCAACCAAGCTGTTAGCTTGTGGTTGCCCAGGTCGGGCAGACGTGTTCCCGACAGATGGAAAATTAGACCCGGGCAGGGATCCAGAACTCTCGGTGGACCCGGGCAGGGATCCAGAACTCTCGGTGGAGCTAAGAGATGAGACCAAAGGAATGGGAACCAAAGATGATGAGGCCAGAATGGGACAATGAGGATCACTTTGCACTGAAGTCGGCAAGCTTTCTGAAGAAACTTCGGAATGAGTGGTAATGGTGGATAAGCATACAGAAGCCCGGGGGGCCAAGCATGGACTAGAGCATCTCTGGGAACTTCCCCTGGTGAGGGAATCAGAGCGAAGAACTCGCTGCACTTCACGTTTGAAGGAGATGCGAAGAGATTGCAGCAAGGCTGACCCAATGCAAGGAAGATCTACTCCGCTACTGAATGTTTCAGAGACCACTCGTAAGGCATCAGAATGGCCCGACTCAATCTGTCCGTTAAAATGTTGGAGCACCCTGGGATGTGCGTTGCTATCACAAACTGACCGGTGGAAATCACCCATTCCCACACTCTCATGGCCTTGCGACACAGAGGGCAGGGATCTGGTTCCACCCTGCTTGTTGATATACCAGACAACCGACATGTCTGACTGAATTGCAATCAATCCGAGAGGGAGGACTGTGTGGAAGGCTTCCAATGCTAAAAGCACTTCCCTCACCCGAGTTGGGAGGCGTCTGTGGTCACTGTGGTTTGGACTGGAGGTGATGCAAAAGGGAGTCCTTTTGATATCTCCGGTGAAGTCACCCACCAAAGAAAAGATGTCCTGCAGACGTGACTGATCTTGATCGGAAATTCCATGGGCAGGTCTAGCCAGAGTCCATTGAAGAACCCGCATGTGAAGGCGCGCATAAGGGAGAATAGATATGGCGGCAGCCATGGAGCCCAGAGCCCTGAGAACCTTGCTCGCCTTTGAAGACTTGGAGTTCGCTATCTGAGCTATGTGGCACCTGAGATATAGAATCCTGTCTGGAGTTAAGAATACCTTCTGCAAGGTGTCTAGCTGTGCCCCAATGAAGTCTAGAACTTGTACTGGTTGCAAATGGGATTTGTGAACATTGGCTGTAATTCCCAGTAGCTCTGCTAACCGAATGAAATAATCTTGGGCCAGACACAAGTGATGCTTGTTGGGCGCAGCGAAGAACCAGTCGTCCAGGTATGGAAACACCTGAATACCCTGTAGCCTCAGGTGAGCCTCTACCACTGCCATTGCCTTGGTGAACACCCTGGGGGCTGTGGTGAGACCAAAGGGTAGGGCTCTGAACTGAAAATGACTGGCTCCCAGCCGGAAGCGCAGAAACCTCCTGGAGCTTCTGTGTATCTTGATGTGGTAGTAAGCATCCTGAAGGTCTAATTAGCACATCCAGTCGCACTCTCAGAGATAAGGTAGAATAGACTGTAGGGTGACCATCCGGAATTTGTTTGGCTACCGACATGTTTAATGTTGACAGGTCTAGAATAGGCCTGAGGTCCCCCCCTTCTTTTTTGGCACCAAAAAGAACCTTGAGAAGACACCTAATCCGGACTGATCGGGGGGGGGGCTTTGAAACCTCTAGAGCTGCAGCTTCCCTGTGAGCGGGTGGAATATCCGGGAGGCGTTTTGTAAAATTTGGAGGGGCAATGAAAGGAATAGAGTAACCTCTGGAGATTATCTGAAAAACCCAGCGGTCTGTCGTAATGGACTCCCATGTCGCTGGGTGTAAGGACAATCGTCCCCCGAATGCCTCCAGAGTAGGACAGTCCGGCAACCCCTCAGGGCTTCTGACCGGGTCCATCAGAGAAGGGTTTCCTAAACCCGAAATCCTGGGACCCCCTCTACGTCTGGGTCGGCGTCGATCCTGTCCCCCTCTGCCTCTGGCAGAATAACTGTCCCGAGAATCATGGGAAAACTGAGCTTTTTGGAACCACATCTTCTTCTGCCCTCTGACTCCTAGAGAAGGACCACTGAGGGTTAGAGAAACGGACTCCGATGGCAGACAGAGTCATCCTGTCCTTTTCGCTCTGGACAAGTGTGTCACGTACTGTCTTTCCAAAAATGGAAGAACCGTCGTAGGGAGCGTTGCTAAACGATGCCTTGAAAGGGTCCACGAACTGACACAATCTGAGCCAGGCGTGACGCCTCATGGCTATGCCTGTCCCAGCCTCCCTAGCTGCTACTTCCGTGGCATGGGAAAACAAACGCATAGATGTGTTTGAGACTGACTTCACAGTGGTGTCTGTCCTGCAGCGATAAAGACTTTGGGAGCGACTCAGCGAATTCCGAAGCAGGTCTCGCTGAAGCCAAATCACATGTGCCAAATAATTCAGTGCACGGATAGAAAAAGTCGCTGAGGAGTATATGCGCTTCCCAAACCTATCCACTGACCTGGACACCTTGTCTGGAGGGTGGAGTAAGGAACTCTCCTGTGCTAGTTCCTTTTTTGTGGCCGCTGCGACCAACACAGCATCAACTGAGGCTCCTTTCGACCAGGGTTGTCTGTCAGAAGGGGGAGATAAAACCTTGTCAGGTTGTTTGGGGATGGACTCTACAGTGTCAGGCTACTTCCACGCCCTCATGGTGATGAGGTCAATCAAGGGGTCTGCTGGTGGTGACACCCAGGAAGTAGATGGGCCCGTGCCAAAGACCTCCAGGAACACTGACTCATCCCCAGAAGGTTTTGGGGCTGACCAACCTCCTGTCTGGCGGAGGATCTCCATAATTTCTCCGAAGGAGACGTCTTCGGGAGGTGACCTGGGGGAACCTTCTCCTTCATCTAAGTCAGTGTCAGTAGTGAGGGACTCGGGGGGGAGTCCAAGTGCCTCCTTTTACACTTGCGCTTATGATGACCCTCTTCAGTGGGACTTTCCGAAGGGGATCCATGAGCCGCAGGGGTTTACTCGAGGGAAATGACCTGGAGATCCTCTGGCATGGGCTGTCCCTTAGACAGGATGAAGGGAGTCATCGCCAAATCCAGGGGGGCCTGGGTGGTATCCAAGGGGATGGGCTGGGGTCTCAATCCCTGGGACAGAACCCGCTCCACCACTTTGAAGGCCAAGGGAAAAGCCCTCCCCGGATCCGAAGCGGGGAACAGAGCCAAAGACAGGGTAGCCTGAGGTCCGAGGGAATGTATCGGATCCGAAAAGGTCGGAGCCGAAGAATCCATTCCTCCGGGTCTGACTCCCTGTCCTCGGCTCAGAGAGTCACTTGGATTTGAACAAGTCGGATCAGAGGAACTCAAGGTAACAGCTGGAGTTGAGGTTGGAGGAACCGTTGGCGCCAAGCTACCAGCTCCAAAAAACCTCGGATCCAAGAGCCCCGAAGCCGAAGCACGGATCAGGGAAGGAGAAATGGGGCAGAAAAGAGGCATGGAGGTACCCCCTCCAGAGGGAGAGGGACCTGGCAAGACTCCCATCTGAATTTGGGTCTGAATAAATCTCCGCATCATCCTATCCATATCCATGCCCGATAGGCTCCGAGTCGACCTCGAAGAGGCCACTGACTCGGATCTGGCTGGTCTGCGCAGTGGGGAGGAAGGCCTCGGGTCTGAATGTTCCAATGGCTCTGGTGAGAAATGAGGAGACCAGAGCCGAGGAGAAACAGGTCTCATGGTCTTAGATGGGGGGCTGAGAAAGAGCTCCCTGTCTGGGGACCTCTTACGATGCCTGTACTTCTTTATCTCCCTTTCCTCTCTGCGCCTTTCCTTTTCCTTCTCTTTTTCTTTTTCCTATTCTTTGTCAGACTCGCTGACTGAAGATCTGTCTTTTGAAGATTCATCGCCAGACGAAGAGGGGGGTTGAGTCCCTGTCTGGGTGGAATGTGGTACACTAGAGACCGAAGCCGAGGCAGACTCCAGCATGGCAGCAGGGAGAAGGCCTTTGGCAACTAGCTTGGCCTTACAATCCCTAAGGGCCCTAGAGTTAAAACCTGAACAGACAGCACACTGAGTGGACAAATGTGCCACTCCTAAGCAAATCACACAGAGTGTGACCATCGGCCGGGGAAAGCTTATGGCCACATTCTGTACAGTTTTTAAAAACAGGCTTTGTCTGGTCACCATAGTCCTGCACTCCAAGGAACAAGCCCTACCTCTCCAAAAACACACACACAGGTAGGGGAAGGGTAGGCCTAACTACTACTCTATACAAAAATTTTTTTTGACACCGACGACCAAACGAGATACTACACAAGGGGAGGAAGGGAAATCCTACTCAAGCACACCTAGATAACAGCAAAAAAATACTACTTACTATCCCTGAGCTCAGAGCAAAGGAGACCACGATACACAATACTGGCACGGCAAACGAGATCTGAGGGAAGATAGGAAATGGTAGGGCATAAAGTGTAAGGGGAGGAGCTTGGAGCAGATGCTAGAAAAAAAGTTGCCGGCTCAGATCCGATACGGATCCGTATACCCACAGGTTGCAGATAAAATGAAGTTAACTACTTCAGATCTTTAGTTTTATCCAAATAACATCTAAGCTGTCTATACAAATCCAAGGTGTGGAGAACTGAATGTTCCAATGGCTCTGGTGAGAAATGAGGAGACCAGAGCCGAGGAGAAACAGGTCTCATGGTCTTAGATGGGGGGCTGAGAAAGAGCTCCCTGTCTGGGGACCTCTTACGATGCCTGTACTTCTTTATCTGCCTTTCCTCTCTGCGCCTTTCCTTTTCCTTCTCTTTTTCTTTTTCCTATTCTTTGTCAGACTCGCTGACTGAAGATCTGTCTTTTGAAGATTCATCGCCAGACGAAGAGGGGGGTTGAGTCCCTGTCTGGGTGGAATGTGGTACACTAGAGACCGAAGCCGAGGCAGACTCCAGCATGGCAGCAGGGAGAAGGCCTTTGGCAACTAGCTTGGCCTTACAATCCCTAAGGGCCCTAGAGTTAAAACCTGAACAGACAGCACACTGAGTGGACAAATGTGCCACTCCTAAGCAAATCACACAGAGTGTGACCATCGGCCGGGGAAAGCTTATGGCCACATTCTGTACAGTTTTTAAAAACAGGCTTTGTCTGGTCACCATAGTCCTGCACTCCAAGGAACAAGCCCTACCTCTCCAAAAACACACACACAGGTAGGGGAAGGGTAGGCCTAACTACTACTCTATACAAAAATTTTTTTTGACACCGACGACCAAACGAGATACTACACAAGGGGAGGAAGGGAAATCCTACTCAAGCACACCTAGATAACAGCAAAAAAATACTACTTACTATCCCTGAGCTCAGAGCAAAGGAGACCACGATACACAATACTGGCACGGCAAACGAGATCTGAGGGAAGATAGGAAATGGTAGGGCATAAAGTGTAAGGGGAGGAGCTTGGAGCAGATGCTAGAAAAAAAGTTGCCGGCTCAGATCCGATACGGATCCGTATACCCACAGGTTGCAGATAAAATGAAGTTAACTACTTCAGATCTTTAGTTTTATCCAAATAACATCTAAGCTGTCTATACAAATCCAAGGTGTGGAGAACCTTCTCACTTGCAGACTGTGGATAAGGAAAAAAGGAAGGAAGATGAATAGCTAACAAATCATTGACCACCTTGGGCATAAAAGAAGGATTAGAATGAAGAGGTACCCTGACTCTATGAAAAACAAAGAGAAGGAATAGCCATAAGAGCTTGAGGTATCAGTCTTCCAAGGACAATGTCGTAAGGAAGCTGAAAAAGCAAATTGAAAAGGAGCCTGGGTTAAATTTTCAAGTACAAAACTGAGGTCTCAACAGAACAGACTAGGCTTCCTGTGTGGTCTGACATGAAGGTTGCGCCTTTAAGAAACTGCTTGATCTCAAACTGATAGGCCAGGGGAGGATTTAATGGCAGAACAGCAGAAACTGATGACAAGTGAGCTTTAACTGAAATAAATGCCAACCCAGCATGGAGCAGATCACACAAGTAAAAGAGAACCAGAGGAACCTCCACAGATAAGGGATCCAGATGGCTAGCAAGGTACCAGACAGAAAATCTCTTCCATTTGGACATGCAGGATTTTCTAGTAGAGGGTTTCCTTACCTACTGCAGAACCCAGAGCAAGTCCTCAGAAAATAGGTGCCTTAAAGGGATCAAAACCCTATCACCCACAGTGTCAGTTGAAGAGTGGACACGTGAGAATGGACTTTGTCTTGTGTGAGAAAAGATCCACCCAGTGAGGGAACTTGGTGCAATTGCCCCTGGCCAAGTGAGAGAAGGGGGGGGACCAATGCTCTCTGGGCCAAAAGCAAAATTTTGGGAGAGTCCTGATCTTGTGCAGAACCCCAGAGAGCAGAGTAAGGGGTGGGAAAGTATATAGGCACATCTCATTGCAAGGAAAAGATATGATGTTCCCTTGCCAAGTCAGACGAATGGGGACTCTGGAATAGATTAGAAGAAGCTCTCTTGTTCAGAAGGGAGGAGAAGAGATCAACCTGAGGAATACATGTGAAGCATCCATTCATGAGCTTGTGTTCTGAACCTGCTCAGAGAGTCTGGAACTAGAGAGTGCTTTGAGCGAATGGACACTGCCCAAAGAGTCACTTGATACTGGATAGCTAGATTACAGACCTGAAGAGCCAGTCTGCAAAGGAGATCGGATCTCATACCCCCCCCCCCCCCCCCATTGGCATACCACATCACTGTGGTACTGTCAGTGAAGTCTTTGTGGGGCCCAGAATGAAACAGGGAATGAAAAGTCTGTAGAGCCATAAGCAGAACTATCATCTCTCTAACAATGATATGATCAGACATCTGATGAGGAAGCCAAAGACCTTGGACCTTTAGGGAGCCACAAGAGGCAACCCAAACTGTTTGAGATGTCCATGAAAATCTCCGGAGTGGGAAATGGAGTTTGAAAAAGAAGCCCTGGATTGACAGAGCATTGAGGAAACCACCACTGAAGCTCGGGCTTGAGACAAGGAAGAAAAGGAACAAGGAACTCTATGGGGTGGCAATGCTAAAGCCATACTGATTTGAGGTACCACTTAAGTTTCCTCTTATGCAGCCCGGCAAGAGAGAGCATGAGAATTGTGGAAACCATAAATCCCAGGACCTTGAGAACTTTCCTGCTCATGACAGAGGAAGAAAAGACTGGAAAAATGTAGTCAGCGACGAAACTTTGAGGGGAGAAGAGATGCCAACATAGAACCGGTCAGGACCTTGCATCCAAGGAAAACATGATCTTGGGAAGGCATTGGAACTGACTTCTGAAGGTTTAGGGTGAACCCCAGACTGTGTAAAAACTAGTGGTAAACTGAAGATGTTGTAGCAGACTATTACGAGAAGGTGTTTGAACAAGGTGGAAAATCTGTATACCTCGAAGCCTGCAAAAAGCAATGACAAGAGTGAGGCAGCCACTGAATACCCTTGGGGAAGCAGATGGGTCAAAGGGCAAAGCAGAGAACTGAAAATGCATGGAAGAGACAGAGAAACACAAAATTTCCAGAAAACAAGATTAATGGTGATGTGAACGTATGCATCCTTGAGAGCCAGAGAAACCAGAAAGGTCGGGGGAGGTAGAACTGTGAACAATGTCTGAAAGGACAACATTCAAAAACAAGGGATTTGACAAAAGTGTTGAACAGGGAGAGATCCAGAATTGGTCTTCATAGAAACTCCTTCCAGGGAGGCAAAAACATTCACGAGAAAAAAAAACTTCCCCACCTGGGAGGGAGGAATGGGCTGAGTAGTGCCCTGATCCAAAGAGGACTGCAGAACATCTGGAAAATGAGGAAGCTGTTCTTGAGGAAGTTGTGGAATGCCTGAAAAGGGAAAAAGGGATTTCCAAACCATGAAATATCCCTGACAGACAATTGAGAGAATCCAAGAATCTGAGGTGATCTAAAGCAAATTTGGAAGAGATAATGGAAAGGTGGAGAGACAAGGGAGCCTGGCAAAGGGAAGGAAAGTCCCAACATTAAACAGAACCAGGCTTATCCTGAAAAGAGGGCTTCCTGGAGGAAGGAGTCCGAGTAGACTTATCAGAAGGAACACACCTAGAACCCTTCTTACACTTCGGAAGGGGGCGAGTCTGCCTATGAACAAAAGCAAACTTGAAAGGATAATTTCTCTGAAACGTGGGAACAGGGGAAACAAAAAAATGTTTCAGCTTTTGCAAGTCTCTCCCTTTATTCTGGAAGGGACTTCAATAAGTCAGCAGCAGCAGTTGTCCCAAAAAGACTTTTGTTATGAAGAGGAACATTCAGAAGTTTGGCCTTGATGTCATCAGGCAAAGCCTGGAGACGTAGCAAAGAATAATGCTTCATGATGGAACCAAAAGCAGCAGCCTTGGAAAAGGCAACAGCTTCACCATGGCTGCATTTTACTGAGTGGCATAGGCAAGCAACTTGAGAAAAGGAGCCTAACAGGGAAAGGGCAGAAGCCTTCCCCTCAATCAGGGAGATCAGAAACCACCTTAGAAACCTGGGAGAGTAGGGTCAAAACATACCTGGGCATATGAGCGTGGACGTTAATGGCCCTAAAGGACAAGGAGGCAGTGTAAACAAGCCTTCTTATCCTACCGTTCTATGGCCCTACTATCCTTATTAGATAGAAGCAGCTTAGTAGATGGCAACAACTTTGAGGGCTTGTCAGAAGAAACTGATACCACTGGAGGATCAGCAGAAAGGCACTTAAAGAAATTTGCAGTCCTCAGGCACCTTGTAGAACCAATCAAGCTTCTTTGGTGCAAGAGAGTCAGGGGCTACAGACGCTGCAGAAAAAAGTACCCAAAAGGGCAGCCAAAACAAGAGGAACAGCAGATGTCTTAGGATACTCCATCTGTAGGTGGTCATAATATTGTTTCTGATCATCAGAGACCTGGGAACAGTTCAACTTTAAACAGTCCATCATGCAGGCAACAGCATCCCCACAAAACAACTCTTCCAAGGGGGAGTCTGGACTTAAATACACCTCTTCCACTGAACCACAGTCCAGGTAGGAAGGATTTGGGAAGAACAAGTCAGGGAATCCAAGTCCCTAGGCTTCTTAACAGGAGTGGAAGACCAGGGGGGAGCAGGGACACAGACCCATTAAGGAGACTTCAAGGCCATCAAAGCATTAAATAAACCATGAGTGAAATCCTGCCATTCATGCTGGAGATCCTTTACAACAGGGGAAATATGCTTCGTCTTCTGTTTTTCTGTGGGACATCTACCTGAAAAATCCTAGGAGTCAGACCACTGCCCCGACTCTATAATGGTGGTAGGATTTTCCTCCCTCACTAAAATATGAGGAATTCCTCCTCAAACCCTTGGATATTATCAGCTGAGGTTCCCCCTCAAAGTCAGATGCAGATGTTGGAAAAGCCTCTGAGGATATGCAGGAGTTCGGATCTATGCCAGCCACCAATAGGGTCACGGCACAGGAATCCTAAACAAACACCAGATGGTCTTCAGGATTTTCACGAGCCTCTAGAGAGACGTCCAGGGAGGATGGACAGCAGCTGACAAGGCCTGACTTTTCCTGGCCACCTTCTTAGCAGACACCTGGCCCTCAGGATGGGAAGATTCCACCACAGCACTCTTGAGCCTACAGTTTAAGTCATGGGTTCTCAAGATATATGGATAAGGAGGAAAGGTTACTACGTAGGGTCTTGGGCACAAACGTCTGGCAGACAGAACACTGCATATGATTGTGGGAAGCACCCAAGCAAAAAGACACTGGTCATAATGGTCTTTATGGGGAGACTGCCTCACCCACTGACATTTTCCCTTTCTACATGACAAACAAAATACCAAATAAAAGTGAAAAAGAAGAAACCCTAATGGGGCATATTTAGGAAATAAAAAAAAAAAAAAGCCTGGCACAACACAATGGCATTCAGACTGACGACAAAGTAGTTCTGAGTTTTGCACCCACACGTCACCTTTACGTCCTATGTCTTGCATGAGGAGCACACATGATGTACCGTGCCTATACGAGCTGAAGGCTTTGGTATACTGGCCAGATGTTGGGCTATCCTTGGCAGGAGATACCTTTAGGTGAAGAATACTGTAATAGTGATATACAGGACGTCTGTATATACTATTTAACAGTATAATCCCACTGCAGCCACCCCCAGTTCTAGACATCTTTTAATAGTTATAAAGGTTCTTACATACATCCCTATAAGTTTTGATAACGCTTAAAACAACAAATTAAAATAAACGGTTAGAATACTGTAACCGGACAGCCACAAGAATTCTGTTGCAAACAAAAACTTTAATGACTTAGTGCTTTCACCTTGTCACAGCAAGGCTTCATCAGAGTTGAGTTAAAAAAAGTTTAAACTTCCTTTATATACTCCCCATACACACAACATCACGATAGCAGCCAAAAGAAAACGAACCTTAATAAAAATTAAATTCTGTGTAAATTTAAAACTAATCAAATACATGTCTAAGTACATAATGCAAAAATAAAGCATGTCTAAGTACATCATGCAAAAAGAAAGCACACCACTATAGTGGCACTTTAAAATGTAATCTATTGAAGGGTCATTTAAAGTAAAATGCCATTTAGATTACACCTGCACGAAGTTTCAATAAACCAAGAATTGACACATGCTCATTTAAACCTGGTTTTGAAGTGGCATTTAATCTTAGTTGCCATAAGGTTTTTTTGTGTTCCAGTAACTCTCTGTCTCACCCCCCCCCATTGTACATAGTGTCTTATCCACCAGAAAATAAAATCTCTTAAAATTTAAACACTCTTCTGAATGCACATAAAGTGCGTCAGTTTTGATAACTTGTTTTTTTATATCCCCTCACATGTTCAACAATCTGGTCCTTAAGACGTACAGTCGTTTTACCTATATAAAATGCTTGACATGTCATGCAGGATGCCAAGCATATTACCCATTTTGCTATTACAACGAATACAACCTGGACATGAAATCGTCCTCTCATGAGCTACCGTGACATACGGCCTGTCATTAATATACTTGCAAAGCTTAAAAAAATGGCTTAAGATAAAAGACGTAAAAACTCATTTATTAGACATCCAGTACGTGCTTTAGTCTGTTCAAAAGACTTCTTCAGATTGAATGCTACTACACAAAGCACTCCATTTTAAAACATTTAAAATCACATGATCATAATTCATCAATTAATGCCTAATTTCTTTTCTCTTCAAGAAAACTTAAAATTTTCTTTGCCGTTCAGACTTGAGTGGGAGCATGCATCAAATTTAATCATCAAAAATGCTCCCTCCAGTCCAACTCTTCTTCAGCATCAACTTTCAAAATTGTACACCTGATCAATAACTTTAAAATCAACCTTACAATTTTTGCTGCTATAATGTTTACTAAGAGCACTGTTGTCATCACTAACAGTTATAGCATATTTGTGTTCATAAATCCTGCAAATTAATTCTTTAGTCGTTCTCCCTACATAAAAGGCAAAACAAGAGTTGCATAACAGTAAACAACAAACTTAGATTTGCATGAAAAACCTCCATTTAACCTTCAACATAATGAGTAAAGAGAGTTCCATGGGCTTTTAAAAATTTTTTACAAGGATTGAGGCATCATGGTTGTAAGGAATCGCCACTGAACCTATTTTCTCTTTATGATAATGTGGACTGCTATGTACCTTGTCATTGTTAAACTATTTAATGATGGGCATAAATCTAGTCCTTCTGGCCTCAACAATCTCCTTTATTTTATTTAAGAAGTTTAAATGATAACTTCTCTCTTTAAACATTCCAATCAAAATGTCTCTCTCCCTAATGAATATTTCTTCATCACTTACAATTCTGGACAACTGGACCATCACAATCCCTTTTTTGGGGACACTGGGTGACAACTATGAAAATGTGAGACAGAGCTCAAATAGGTTTTCTTTCTATAGACTGTACACCCAAGACAATGGCTGACCAAATCCTTATATAAACAAATGCCCAAGTAGTCAATCCGATGACAATGCATCTTACAGTTGAACCTTAAAAATGTGGAGGTGCTGCTATTCAAATACGTTATGACCAGTGGTAACACAATCTGCTCACATTTCTATAAACTGAAGATGTCATCAAGATACTCGTAATAAACAATAATATGTTCTACAGGAGGGTAAACAAACACAGACCTCTTCTCCCATTCAGCCAACACCAGGTTGGCATATATGGCTGCACACCTGGCACCCACTGCCACACCAGAGATCGGCCAAAACTCCCCCCTTCAAAAATCAAAAAGTTTGCCAGAACCAATTCCATTAAGTCTACAAGAAACTTAATCTTGTTGTTCCCTAAATCCTTATAATGGATTATACTTTCCATAGATTATTCAATACCTAAATTGTGCGGTATAACCGGAAATACGTTTTCAATATCAATAGCAATAAACAAGTCTTCATCATATTCCAACTTTTCTATCATTTCCAAAAGATGACATGAGTCACAAATAATTTGATTTTGGCTGTTTATAGTGAAAATCTATGAAAGCTGCAACGAGTTCTGTCTTTGACCCTCATACCGCCACTATGGGTCTCATAGGTGGGTCAGAGACATTCTTATGAATCTTAGGAATTCCGAACATAGCTGGAACAACAGGCTTTTCTACCCATAAATACTCAAAATCGGTTTGTGAGATAATGTCCTGACAGCACATCAAAAACAATCAGTTTTAGCATAGGCTATGCTCACTTCATTTTTTGACACCCTTTCATATTTAGTGTCATCGTTGAGACTATCAGATATATTCAGAACATAAGCCATTTGATTCATAACAACCTCCTCCTCCCACCCTTATCAGATTTCATGATCTTAATATTCACATTTTTCTTTATTAGGTCATTCAAAATTGCTCTTTCTTCCCTCCTTAAATTATCACTGGGGGAATTCTTGTTAAGTTCAAGTTCTAAAGCCAAGCTCACATACTTGTTCAAACACCAAAACCATTGGGTGTGAAGCGGAAATGTATGTGCTTTTTCTTTTCAACAAATTCCTATACTGTAAATCACTATTTTCACCAAAATCCAATTCTAGGGTTCAACTGTCTTGAACACAATTTTAAATTAACCAACAGTTTAGCTATACCCAATTTAAGAGGGGACAAAAGTAAACCCCTTTAACAAACTGAAATGTTCAGGAAGTAATGAAATGTCACTAAAAGTAAAAATGTTAAGCCCATAATGTCCAGCCACCAACACTGACCAGTGAGTTGTGTGGAAGTAATCGGGCTCCCATTCCTGTTCACATTATTACCATGGTCAGTGATATATGTGGATAGCTGCTGCAGCATCATTTTGTATGATGTATTTAGATATATTTGATCATTAGTTTTAAATTTAAACATTATGAATTAAGTATTTTCTATTGGTTGCTATTGCGACACTGTGTGTATGGGGGATATTTAAAGGAAGTTTAAACTTTTTAAACTCAACTCTGATGAAGCCTTGCTGTGACAATGCGAAAGCTCTAAGTTGTTAAAGTTTTTATATTCAACAGAATTCTTGTTGTGGCTGACTGGTTTCAGTATTCTAGACATTTAATTTGTTTTTAAATGTTATTTGGTGAAGTTTTGATAGTAACAACATTCCACTCATATCTAAAGGTGCTGTAACTTTTCCACTATTCTTGCATGATTCTACATTTCTTAGGGCATGTTTCTAAAACTGTTTTCATTTGCCATATAGAACATCACTGTTTACTCATCAGGGATGAAAGCTGAATACATCATTTAACCAGCAAAATCCCATTACAGCCACCACAGTTCAAAACATCTTTTACGAGGTGCAAAGGTTCTTACTAAGTTTACAACCAAGGAGACCATCAAGAAGTTTAGATACATCACACAGTACTAGTGTGACTAATAATGTCCCCCCCTTAAGTAGACTTTCTCCACATACCCTTGATGAAAATTTGTAAGCACCCATCCAGGCTGGTTTAAAGGTTGCAAGGGAAGTACTCTGCATGATTAGTAAGGGCAGCCTATTCCAGAAGTAGAAGATACACTGGGTTAGGTATCACATCATCTGGTGTTCTTGATGTGGTAATATAGATTTAGGAGTTTAGAATAACTGTTTGCTTTACCACTGGTTCTATTTAAGTGAAGGAGTTCAGAAACTGTTGGGTTATTCATAGCACAGAAGATAAGCAGAGATCAGATTTCAGGAATCGGTATGACAATGATGACAATGAGGTGAGGGCCAAGACTTTTAGTCTATCAGAGTAGCTCGTGGTACTGAGACCTTTTCGGTGAGGAAATGTTGAGGTGTCTACAGCTGGTTTAGGCGTTTAGTGAGGTACATGCTGAAGGGTGCATTATATTGAATGACATGCTTAACAATAGCTGAATAAAGTGGGACTATAACTTCATTGGACCTACAGGAAATGCCATGAAGGACAAGATGTGCAAAGGAGGAGTATTTTTTTAAACAACCACAGAGGCTTGGTCAAAGGAGAGACTGTTAACATATGTACCTAAGGTCCTGATGACGGCGTCAAATATAAGTGAAACATCTATATGGTAAGCAGTAGTGATGCTAGATTTATCAAAGGGAACTAAATACAGCATATTTCTTGATGTTGGGAGCAAGCCCATGACTAATACACCAAGCACTTGTTTGGTCCATCCTCTGCTGAATAATTTGAGTATCAGAATGTGAAGTGATAACAGACACCAATGTGCAATCATCAACAAACTTTGCTACCTACAGTTCTTGGATATAAATTTTGTGTCAGAGAAATATATACCAAAGAGAAGGGGACCTGGGATATAGCCCTTTGGGATACCACTGATGACATTTCTCTGTCTACAGCAAATAACCCCAAACTTAATGGCATTATTGCTCCATGCCCAGGAAAGTTACTGCCAATAAACACAGTCTTTTACAACCTCTTCTATAACTTCCTTTTCATTACTGTTGCATCTTTTTTTTTTTTTTGCTTACAGTGTAGCATTTTTCTAATTTTTCTCTGCAAAAGCATTCCAAAACAGGTTATCTGTGCCTGTTACTTTGCTTTGTGGCAACACAATGCTAAAAACTCCACCAATACCTCAATAGCCATTCCTTCTGTTACTACTTGACCTTCAATCACCTGCTTATTTTCCCTCTTTACCCAGTACTACAGAAACTTTTAGTTATGTACTTACCATGACGATAGATGTATGTGATCCATCTCGCCTACATTCATAACTGATGGGCTCGGAGCCGAGAATCGGCGCAGACTCGGCTGATACACTAGCACGAAGTCTCTCATTGGCTGGGCCAACCCCTTATCCCAGGATGTACCACGCCCAAACCCCAGATCTTGTTTGCCCCACAATAACTCATCCACATGTACCAATTCGACTGCACGACAGCGTTTCCTCCAAATCCAACAGGCAGGGGGAAGGAGGGCGGGTATGTAAGAATGTAGGCGAGATGGATCACATACATCTATTGTTATGGTAAGTACATAACTAAAAGATGTAATGCGATCCTATCTCGCCTACATTCATAACTGATGGGACAGCGTCCCTAGCACCTAGATCCTGGGAGTCTCACTGGAAAACACTCCTGAGTACTGTGGAACCAAAGGACGCCCAACCCCTAGACGTCACGTCCAGTTTGTAATGAGAAATAAATGTATGTGGAGAAGCCCAAGTGGCCGCTGCACATATCTCATCCACAGACAGTCTGGCATGAAAGGCCACTGAAGTTGCCATAGCCCTAGTAGAATGCGCTCTAACTGGAAATGGAATGTCCCTTCCCGTTGATGCATAAATAAATGAAACACAATCCCTAATCCACCTAGCGATAGTGGTCTTAGTTACTGCTTTGCCAATCCTGTTATCCGCAAAGGCCACAAACAACCGGTCTGATTTCCTCTGCTGCTGTGTCCTGTCCAAGTAAAACCTCAGTTGTCTATGCACATCCAACTGATGAAGTCTGTATTCTGCCTTGTTGGAAAACTTCGGAAAGAAAACTGGTAGCTCTATAGATTGTTGCAGAGAAAGAGCAGAAGAAACCTTAGGAAGAAATGACGGATTTAGTCTTAGAGATACTCTATCCTTATGAAAGATCAGATAAGGAGGCTTGACAGAAAGGGCTTGAAGCTCCAAAACCCTTCTGGCTGAAGTAATAGCTACCAAGAAGGTAGTCTTCCAAGATAAAAATCTTTGCTCACAAGTGTCCGCCAGCACGAAGGGATGAGACGTCAAGGCTCCTAGAACCACATTCAAGTCCCATGGCAAAACAGGTTGCGATACCAGGAGCAACCAAGCTCCCTTGAGAAAGGCCTTACACAACTTATGACTCATGAGTGAAGGCTCAGAGGCAACATGATAATTGGAAATCGCTGCCAATTGGACTTTAAGCGTGGAGACAGCGGAACCCTGTCTAAAAAGAATTGCCAAAAAATCTAATACTGCCGACACTGGGGCTTTCAGGGGGGTCAAGGTTGTGCTGCTGGGCCCAAATGGCAAACCTTTTCCATTTACTAGAATATATCTCCTTAGTGGTAGCTCTGTGGGAAGAAGACAGAATCCAGACCACCTCAGGCGAAAGGATATGCTGTCTGACTAAGGTCGGAAGTGGAGCAGCCAAGCCGCTAGCTTGAGAGTTTGCAGTGATGGATGGGCCTGACCCGACTGAAGAGTCAGGAGGTCTAGAACTGGGTCCAGAATCCAAGGACCCTCCACTGCATACTTCCGGAGGAAGGGAAAACAAACTTGGCGGGGCCAGTGTGGTGCGATCAAAATCATGCTGCTTCCAAAGCAGATCGCCTTCTGAATCACCTTTGGCAGTAGAGGGACCAGAGGGAAGACGTAGAGCAGACCGGAGGGCCAATTGTGGACTAGAGCGTCCCTGGTTGACTCCCCCTGGGGGGGAAATCAGGGAGAAGAAACTGCTGCACTTCGCATTCCAGGGGCTGGCGAAAAGGTCGCAGCAGGGAAACCCCCACTTGGAGAAGATCCGAGCTGCTACTTGGTCTTTCAGGGACCACTAGTGAGGCATCAGAATAACTCTGCTCAGCCTGTCTGCTATCACATTGGACTTCCCCGGAATGTGCGTTGCCACTAGAAATCTCTGGGAAGCAATCGCCCAATTCCACACTCTCATGGCTTCTCTGCAAAGAGGATAAGACTTGGTTCCTCCCTGCTTGTTCAGGTACCATCTTGTTCAGGTACCATACCACCACCATATTGTCTGAGAAGATTGTGATGGTACCCTTGGGAAGAGAGCTGTGAAGTGCCTGCAACGCTAGAAGCACTGCCCTCATTTCCAGAACATTGATATGCAAGTGAGTCTCGTGATCTTGCCACGTGCCTTGAACCGTCCTGCCCAGATAATGCCCCCCCACCCTATCTGGGAGGCGTCCGTGGTCACTGTGGCAATGGGGGAGGGGGGGCAGAAGAATCTCCCCTGGTTCAGGTTGGAGGAGAGGAGCCACCAACAAAGATCTCGCCGGCACGTTTCCATGATCTGAATCGGGTGGGACAATGGCAGTTCTTGGTATGACCACTGCTATTGAAGAATTTGCATGTGCAATCTTGCTGAAGGACCATCCTGGCTGGGGCTTTCCGTCGGGGCAGTAAGGCTAGGACTTGGTCCTGTAGTATCTTTATCCTCTCTGTTGGAAGGAATGCTCACATCTCTACAGAGTCTAGCTCTGTGCCTATAAAGGCAACATGCTGTGATGGCAGCAATACAGACTTTTCCCAGTTGAATGTAATTTCTAATAGATGTCCCAACTCGATAGTAGCACTCATGGCTAGAGTAAGAAGATGCCTGGTGGGGGCGGTGAGGAGACAGTCGTCTAGATACGGAAACACCTGGAATCCCAGACGTCTCAGGTGAGCCGTCATTTGGTAAACACCCTGGGGGCTGTGGTGAGACCAAAGGGCAGGGCCCGGAACTGGAAGTGACTGGCTCCTAGGCGGAAGCGTAAATGTATCCTGGACGTTCTGTTTATCTTGATGTGATAATAGGCGTCCTTGAGATCGATGGAGCATATCCATACTCCTTTTTCCAGCAATGGGAAAATGGACTGCAACGTGACCATCCGGAACTTGGACTTCTTTATGAAGCGGTTTAGGCGGCTGAGATCCAGAATGGGTCTCAAGTCCCCTGTTCTTTTCAGCACCAAAAATAACCTTGAGTAAGTTCCTAATCTGGTCTGCGGGGACTGGCTGGATGACTCCCTTTCCGAGCAACTTTGCGACCTCTATGGCTGCTTGATCCCATTGACTGGGTGGCACATCTGGGATTTTCCTTGACGGTGGAGGGGGTGGATAAAGGGGATGGTGTAACCTCCGGCGATAATACGAAGTAACCACTGATCCTGAGTGATGGAACCCCAGGCCCATGGATGCTCCGAGAATCGACCCCCGACTGGCTCCGGAGACGCACAGTCGGGCAGTCCCTCAGGGACGCTGGAAGGAGGAACCATGAAAGGATTCACAGTCTCCTGAGTTGCGGGGGCCTCCGCCGCCTCTAGGGCGACGTCTTCCAGAATAATTCCCCCCCCTCTGCCTCTGGAAGGGGGGGTCACTCTGATGGGCAGGGAAAGGCTTTTGGGACTTTCTGAACCACATCTTTCCTCCCCTCTGAGCCTTGGGATAAGGTCTAGAGGGAAGCGAAAAATGGGCCCCAACGGCGGACAAAGTCTTACCCTCCTGCTCACATCTAGTGAGTATGTCTTTCACCTTGGGTCCAAAGAGAGAGGACCCATCGAATGGTGCGTCGGTGAAGGAAGACTTGAACGCCTTCGCAAAGTGACAGAAGCACATCCAGGCTTGCCTCCTAAGGGCTACGCCCGAACTCGCTGCCCTACCCGCCCCTTTGGCTGCATTCGATATGAGCCTCATGGACGAGTTAACAATCGACGAAAGGGTACACAGCTGGGCATTGACAGACTGCGTCAACGCCTCAGGCACGTTACCCGACAGGGTATCTCCCAACTCCTTTATGAGATCCCTTTGGAGCCTCGTAAAGTGACATAAATAATTCAGTGACCGCAGAGTAAAGGTCGCTGAAGTCAGGGTACGCTTCCCGTACCTATCCATGCTCCTGGACTCCTTGTTAGGAGGATGGATAGAAGTAGATGCCTCTGCCACATCTTGCTGGGTGGCAGACGTCACCACCATAGCATCAACTGGAACTCCCTTGGTTAGAAAGTCCTTGCCAGGGGGTGTGGATAAAAACTTGTTGCGGCGAGAAGGAACTGGCTCCACAGAATCAGGGTGTTCCCACACCCTTCGACAAATAAGGTCCAGCAACACACTGAAGGGTGGAGACACCCAGGAGGCGGAAGGTTGGGCTCCGAAGGCCTTGAGGAAGACCGACTCCTCCGCGGAAGGGGTTTTGGATGGCCAGTCGCCCCTCTGTCTCAAGATCTCTAGGATATCGGAGAACGAGACATCATCAGAGGACGACTTAGGGGACCCTTCCGCATCATCAAGGTCGGTGTCCGAGGTGACAGACTCATCTGGGGAGTCTATGTGCTTCCTCTTGCACAACTTTTTCCTGGGGGGCTCTTCAGGCATGAACTCTGAAGGCCCCTCGGAAAACTGGGGACCACACAAGGAGGAATCCTCAGGCCTAGGAGCCGCACTGTCCGAAGACAGGAGGGCACCAGAAACTCTAGTCGCCGTGTCTAGGGAAGGAGTCGCAGTTTCAGGTGAAGTCACTAGAGACTTGGCCAGCGTGCTCCTCATAGCCTCGAAGGTGGGCCCACCAGAATCTGAAGAGAGGCCCGTCTCCGAGACCATGACCGGGATCGGGGTTCTCCTAGCCGAGGCGCCAAGGGGGAGACTCGGGGCCGAAACCAGAAGCCCTGACGAATCCCCCTCGGGCCTGGCTGAGGACACTCGAGAACCGAAACCTCTGGAAGGCACAGAAAGGGTTGGAGCTGAAGTCTGTGCCGACAGACTAGCAGTGGGTCTTGGAACCGACTCAAGGACTTCACCCGACTCTACGAACTCCAGCTCCGACGACACCAAGGCTGTCGGAGGAGGAAGAAACGGTATCAAAAGGGCTGGCTCCGGGGCCGACTGGGCCGGAGCCGAAAATAATTTGGATAAGACAGGTGATTGGAGGAGCCTCTGGACCACCCTATCTAAATCCGAATCTGAAAGCCTGGAGGAAACAGAAGGGGGCCGAGAAACTTTTTCTATCGGCTCCGAGACAAAGCTAGGAGGCCAGCTCCGAATCAGCTCCAAAAGGATCGGAGCCGAAGCAGACTCGACCAGAACAGAGACCCCTTTCGGCACCGACGGTTCAGGAGCCGACGAAACCGACCCCAGAGCAGAAACACTCTCCTGCGGCTCCGAGACCAATGGAGCCGAGGAAGGAGACCCAGATTTACATCCTCTATCATGCGGCTCCGAGATCAGTGGAGCCGAGGAAGGGGACAGAGTACCTGATCTCTCATCCCGAGACTCCAAGACCAGTGGAGCCGAGGAAGGAGACCCGGATTAAGATCCTCTATCCTGCGGCTCCGAGACCAGTGGAGCCGAGGAAGGGAACAGAGATTTAGCTCTTTTTGTAGGTGGCTCCAACGGACTTGTCGGAACCGAAGACTTCTTTTTCTTCGATTTTGAGGTGGGAGAAGAAGACAAAGCTTCCTCGAAGGCTGGCTTGATCAACCCCTTCAGGATAAGCTTATTTTTTTCTCTCATGTAGGACATGAGAGGAGAAAGCATGGCAAACACTGCAAGATTCTTGCAAGTGTTTAGCCCCTGGACAATAAACACAGATGGCGTGACCATCTGTCAACGACATCTTGTAACTGCATTTTGAACATTTTTTAAAGCCCGATGGCTTATGTTCCTTTTCTTTGCCAGACATACTAACTCTAAACACACTCAACACACAAGGAGGGAAGGGAGGTAAGAGCTCTAACTTAAACGCTCGACAAGAAATAGGGCAAAGGCCCTCTAACTCAAACGGGCCTAGCCCGCCAAACAGAAGGAATTACCACAACAATGCAAAAAACAAACACAGTCAATCACAAGGGTACTGACAACAAGATAGCTATTAAAATAGCTGTTTGAGTATAAAAATCTGAGCTAACTGCAAAAAAGAGACCAAAAGGCCAAAATAGAAGGGTACTTAGCCACAGCCAAGTCGAGACCACGTCGTTACTCTAGGAGGGGCAAACGAGATGTGGGGGTTTGGGCGTGGTGCATCCTGGGATAAGGGGTTGGCCTAGCCAATGAGAGACTTCATGCTAGTGTATCGGCAGAGTCGGAGCTGATTCTCGGCTCTGAGCCCATCAGTTATGAATGTAGGCGAGATAGGATCGCATTACATCTTCTGTTAGAAACTATTACAATTTTTACTTTATCATTTCACAACCCAGCTCTAAGGACAACATGTTATTTAATATTTCACCGATTTCAAACTCATGATGACTTTTTTTTAAATTATACATATTTCACAAAAAGATCCATCATATTTTTCAGTCAATAAAAAAATACACAGCTAACATGACTGGTAGAATCATCTCAAAGCAAACATCTGCTATTTTTTCAGAATGTTCAATCTCCTCACACTCTGACTCAGATACTTTTAGTATTACACAATTAAGGAAGATGTTCATCCTATTGTCCGGACATCATTCGTCTAATAAATGTTATACATCTTATAACATAGTCTGAAAACAGTTAAACAGATGCCAGTAACCCCCACACTATTTATTAACAACTATTACCACTATTTACCTCAACAATCGGCTTTTGTCCCTCACATTATCAAACTAGAGGCAATTTATTCCATACGCCTTAATGCTTAGACTCTGCTAATAACAAATCATTTTACTCTGCAGAACCAAGCATTTATACTACACAGCAAAACATTTTCTAATGAGTTGTCTTTCCATATGCTTATTTTTGACTTACTTTTAACATTTTCCTCTACTGCAACATCTCCATATCATTACATTTCAGTGCATTAGATTAACATATTAAGATAGTTCTGAACAGCACCTATTCTGAACACGCAGTATTCATTCAATAACAGCTGATTCTTATCACTCTTGCCCAAGCTACTTAACTTGCCACATAGTTACTACTTCCTCAAATCGCTGTTCCAACATATCCTTGATTTTTCTAGGTAATTAGCTTTCTTAAACATTCTATGTCTTTAATACAAATATCTACTTAAACATTAACTTGGTTTCTAATATAAATGATTTACATATTTGCTGCTTCTAAATTACAAAGATGCATTACTTTATCTAAAGCCTACTAATGCAGACATTTATTTACTACACCTTATATCTGAATAACCTCTTAGCAGTAAACAGGTATATATGCCTGGAAAAACTCATCTTATACAAAGTAACAGCTGAATCATTTAAACTTGCAATCAATTAAAATATTCAAATTTACAATTAAATGCAAACCTGTGCAATAGATTACAAAAATGAAAAATATTTCCTTGTACTTTTCGATTAACAAAACTATACAGAGGCTTTACCATCTTTCCTTGATATCTAATAGAATATTCACTCAAACTTTCCAAGATAAATTTAACAATACAATTACTTTACCACATCTGGCAATCTCTAAGTAGCAAAAAATACTACATTCAAAAGTATTGAATGCAAGTGCTTTTTTACTGCATTTTCTAGCTTTAAAAGACAGAGAGAGAGAGGAAAACCCCTTCATACTTTATTACACTCCTAAATTACTGTTCACTCAGCTGATTTATACTTCACTTTCTGGAAGGATCTCAAAATTGTCCTTTCTGCATGGTTAATCCTTCACCTGATGCTGCACTACTACACAAACTAATGTCATCTTACAAATAAGTTTAAGCACCTGCACAACTATATAACGCATCATAAACACAACTTGTCATTAACATACAGCTATTCAAAACTACAACCAAATACAAAGTTATAGCACCACATCTGAATAATTGGGTAATATTGCTCATATTTCAAATATTTTCCAACAATAAATATGACAACTTTCTCTTATCTTGTACATAAATAGGCCAAATTTCAGTATTCACCACACGTACACTTAGCAAACATAAACTGAATGTTAATGTACATATCCCTTTTACTATCCAGTCCATTCAGGAAATGCATACATTTACTCAAATTGGGTCGCGCTTCACATTTGTCTGCAGTAACACCCTTCACTGTCTCCAGTAACATCAATCTTCCTCAGTTTAAAACACTATAGCACCTACGTGGTGTGGAATGTCACACCTCTAGCAGCACTTCTTGCATCCCAGAACATTTTCTGAAAAAATTAACTTAAAAGCACAACATAAACAAATGTAAATATGCTGTAAACAATAAAAGCTATTAAAATTGTACAAATAGCACTGTTGTTAGTAAGAAGTATTGTTTGCAGTAATAGTGCATTCATAGTCGTTCCATAAATACTGTAACTACATTATAATACACACAAACCCCAAGTTTCACAAACTGTTACATCTTGGAAGCTATACTATCTATACATATATTCTTAAAACAATTTTCGTTAACCAGACATAAGCTTTCATATGACAAAAATTCCTCTGTGAATGCAGATTTATTGAGATAGTTACAAAAATGTGAAAACAAACAAGTGCATAATTAGTGATAATAAACAACACTGAATATAACTAAAGATGTGCAAGCTGCAGTGCAAATATCAGTTTTCTTCAAGATTATGTAATGTTTCACCTTATGTCATGCAACAGTTTGTAAGTCACGGTTTCTGAAGTATCAAGTACATATGGAAATAGTAATTATGAAAATAAATAAACTAGCCATGGATGTGAACTGGAAATATACAAAAATGGTATTACAGGCTTAAGTGAGTTATCAGCAAATTGGAAATGATATTTCAATGTTACCTCAAAGTCATAATTTTCAACAGAGGTCGCCCAGCCACTGATAACTTTCTACGCAATTGTCTCAATTTTCATAAAACCTCTTCTCTTTCAGAGAGAGAGATAAAATTATATCCATGTTGCTTTGTACTTTCTGTAATTATCTTCTGAGACTGGCAAAGGCAAGCATTTGATAAGTGCTATCACAAAAAATATTTTGCAAAATCAATCCACTCCACCGTCATAATTTTCACATGCACCATACCATTTGGTATCAAGTTTCACTTTCTTCCTTTATTCTCTACTCATACTCTTGTTTGTTTAAATCGGTCCAATGGCTACTTGCTAACTGTATAGAAAATCCACTTCTTCCATGACCACTTCAAGACACTTAATATACAAGGGAAAAATCCAGTCAAGTTCCACAATCTGATCCTCGGCTTCCAAACTATTTTGGACCTGCAATACATTCTACCTTAATACTTTTCAGGACTCTCTACTTTCTTGTTATGAAGCAGCCTTACCATCCCATTCCGGTTCCTGACAAACTTGTCTTTCAAAATACACACTCGTGTTGCCATTTCCACCATCACCAGTTAGTACAGGACACCGTATACCATATATCTTGTTGAATTTATTTGTCATTTGTTAACCGGGTTAGTCCAACTGGGACAGAGCCCTTTTTCAGTGGAGACCTGGGGAGAAAAGCTCCGTAGAAAAATATTCAATTAGTTTGACATATAGTAATACAAGCTCCGTAGAAAAATATTCAATTAGTTTGACATATAGTAATACAAAAATTTACATAAACAGAAGTTATCATACATGGCAATTTGAATATATATAGCAGCATGTGGAGAATACAGAGGAGAGAAACAAGAAACAATGCAGATAGACCTTTAGCTTTTGAAAAGCAAAATACCAGGACAAATAAGATTGGCTGAGAATAGTAGAAGAGATGGTCAAGTATGAAAGAATTTGTAAAGTACAGCAAAGAACCAGAGAGGAAGGAAAGAATGGGTTAGCGGTGTTGCAATAGAGAGAGAGATTAGGAGAAAGGTCGAGTTTCGCAGAAACAGAAGAAAGAATAGAGTACTTTAGAGAGATAAGTCAGTTAGGGGGAAGATACCACAGACAGTTTATTTCCGTTTAAGTGAATTTTTACAGCCTTTCTAAATTGGGATTTGGAGCTGATGTATCAGATGTCTAAAGGTAGTTTATTCCAGCTCTCAGCAGGGTAACAGCTATATAGGTGTTTTTCTATGTTGGACTTAGGTTTGAAAATAGTCAGGAGAGGTTGTTCTAAGCTACGGAGGGTTCTAAGTAGGGGTATAGAGGGAGATGATAGATGTTATACTGGGACAGAAAGTGGGTTGGTATAGAAGGGAATGAATTAGCTGAGAGAGGAGGAAGTAATGGGGGAATTCAGACCAGTTCAGTTTTTCTGAGTGCTAAGCAGTGACGAGTAGAGTATGGAAGTTCAGCAGCAAATTTAGCCATCTTGTTGTAAGTGGATGAAAGTTTAGAGATGTGTGGTCTGTAAGTTGATGAAAATTTGAGAACCACAGAGAAGGACCGGTAATAGGTAGGCATGTGAAAGTTTTTGTTTCTATAAAGGAGACCAAGTTTTTGATGGGTTTTCTTAATATAACTTAGAACATGCAGGTCAGATTTTAGCTGATCATCAATAGTGACTCCTAGTAGTTCAATGTGGCTTTCTACTATGATGGATGCATTATTGAGGGAAGATATGGTGAAAAATGATTTCAAGTGGGACATTGACTTTGGTATGAAGAGTAAGAGTTCGGTTTTCTTTGGGTTTAATATTAGAAAGGTTTAGGTTAAGCCAGTTTTTAACATACAAAAATGATTCATGTGTTTTAGTATGAATTTCAGGGAGGGTATCAGCAATGGTGATGACTGTGGAGTCATCTGCATACTGGACAAGAGAGGAGTACTGGGTAGAGGACGATAACGGATTAGTGAAGATATTAATAAGCAGTGGTCCAAGAATTGACCCTTGGGGAACTTCCACCTGTATAGGGAGTTCAGGGGAGATAGCAGAGCACCATTTGACAGATTGGAACAGTTGCTAAGATAACTGGAGAACCATGAGATAGTGGAGGTTGACAGGTTGGAGAAAGCTTGTCTAACATCAGGGGGTGGGAGACAGTGCCAAATGCCTTTGAGAGGTCAAGAAAGAGACAGGAGACTAGTTTATTCTGGTCCCTGGCTTGTGAAATGGTGTTTATGAAGGAAATGAGAGCAGCAGAGGTACTTTGACCAGGGCGAAAGCCATGTTGGGTGGGGGTGATTGGGTTGTCATGTGTAAGGTGTTGTAATATTTGTTTGTGTACACATTTCTCCAAGATCTTGGATAGAGATGATAGAATTGTTATGGGCCTATAGTCGGATAGATCAATAGAATTCCCTCCTTTATGGATAGGAAGGGTGTAGAATCTTTTCCATATGTCAGGGACCAAAGTTTCAGTAACAGATCGATTGATGAGAATAGAGATGGGTAGGGCTATGGAACTGGCAGCAAGTTGGAGAAAGAAAGGAGGGGGAGCATCTATTGAGGGAACTGAATGGACTATTTTTACTTCATAATTTAGCAGTTTTAATTTGTTGATGGACACAGTAACCCAAGGCAGCAAGAAACTTCAAGCATCTCATGTGTCGCCTGCCTCAGTTTAATCTTGTTTATAAGCTGCAAGTGCCTCAGTTTAATCTCGTTTATAAACTGAAATCATTTCATGTAGAATAAGCCTGCACTGGGAAGAATACATAAAAAAAAAATAATGAACATTTACAAACAGGATTCACCAGTTATATAAACGAACACTTTGCTTACAATGACTGATGAGTAAGGACACACAATGAACTGTGCGGTACTTGCTCATTCTGTGAGGTGGGCCTGGGACATTCCTGCCTTTTATACTTACTGGGAATGATCCATACAGCTAGATTAACACAGAGATTTATTTTTAAATAAAATTACATTTTTCATTAGAATGTAAATATGCTGCCTTGTGACACTCCTGATTTTTATACTTACAGGGCATGTACCTCTAACTGCTAGATTATTTAATAAGGAAATTTCTTTACTTGATCTAGTTTCTCAAGAAAGGAAAATTTCACCCTCTAATACAGTTTAACTCAATCTTTAGGTTTCTTTTCTCCCTACAGTATAGTTCCAGAATTGTGTAGGTACCAGAAACCTGCTGGTACTTCTTACAAAAAACTTTTATTTCCTTGCACTGGAATCAAAGGAAGGGAAAGCCCACCTATTTTTAAGCTTAACTTCTCACATACTTTGCAGAGGAATTTGTAACCGCCTACATGACATACCACAGACACAGTTAAATCTGTAGTTTACCCTGTCAGGTACTGATGTCAATTTTAGATGGGTAATTAATCTTGCTAATATTAAGAACACAGCAGCTGTAGAACTGCTTTGCATTGTTTTTATTGCAGAGAGTAAGAAAAATAAACATTCCCCTTTCACAGCAAAACAAAAAAAATATATCAGTCAGGGGTTTAAAGACAGTTGCCACCTCTGACAAATTTACATAAGCAGCAACACAGAACTGGAATGCCAAGCTTTAAATGTTGGTTATTTATAACAGTTTATATGTTAAGATAACTTGCATATAGTATCAAAGACTTCTGTGACATCTTAGACACAGTTACCATTTTCAACCCCCCCCCCCAAACACACACACTTACACAGGACAGAACTGCAGAAACAGAGACAACAGGCA